>NW_009954546.1:962530-989854 GCF_000747805.2 Chaetura pelagica
TTCAATGCATTCCCCTTTTTTTTCTCTCCCTTTTTTTTTTTTTTTTTTTTTTTTTTTTTTCTTTTTCTGGAAATGTAACGCTCTGAATCTCCCCCTCACCCTGTCCCTGGTTTTCCTTCATTTGATGAAACTCAACACCAACTTATTGTGTTCAGCCCAAAGTAGGGGAGATGCTTGTGACACAGAGGGTGTGTCTGTCCAAGCTGTGTGACCAAACTCTTTTCTGTAGCAGAATGCTTTTCCAGCTCAGTTTTTTTGTTTATTTGTTTGGTGGTTGTTTTTTGTGGTTGTTGCTTTTTTTTTCTTTTTTTAATGGTGCTCAACCAAGCAGAAATGTCAGCCTTGAAACTCAGCCTTGAAAATACCTCACCTGCTCAATTTTATAATCCTTTGTATATCATGTGCTGATTTTGTCACTGAATTGGCTCCTAGGGGGTGTGGGCCATATTGCTCTGGTGGGGCTGCTCAGGCTCACTGCAGGTGAGGACCTGACTCCTTCTAACAGCTGCTGCCATTGTGTACTCAAATAACATGGCAGTGTTTACATTGCTTTGTTTGCATGTTTTCGTTATTAAACTATAAAAAACTCCACCCAGCTGTGTTTGCCTTTCTTTTTTTCCAGTGTTTCCTTTCCTCCAGTTTTCTCCTCAAAGTATTTGCCACATTTCTCCTGCCCTCCCCCCCTCCCCCTCCAAATCATCTATCCATTTCATTTCTGTTTACAGAACAGTTCTGTTTTCTCTTGACCCTTTTTCCTTTTCCACTCCTGCTGATTCTTCTGCTCTTTCCTGCTCTCCCTCCTCATTTCTACCCATCACTCGGTGAGCATCACCAGGTCTATCAACACCACCAGTGTAAAAGATGCTCCCTGGAAAGAGTCATAGAGGATGAGAGGATCAGCAACAGGTCTTGGGGAATGTGGCTCCCTGGCAAATATCCAACTGCCAGGTGAACCGTGAACTTGCTGCTACAAACAGTTTCTGCCTACAAGCTCCTGCTTCTCTTTAGGGGAGGATGCTTACTCTGGTTGCCTTGTCACATGGGTGTATGATGTTTGCTGTATGGGGCAAAGCTTCCTAGAAAGCCCAGTAGTGGTCCCATAGACAGGTACATGTGGCTGGCCCCAGGGTTTTTTCATGCATGTTAGAGTGCCATGGGAAGAATTAAGTGTCTGCCAGGCTTGGAGGTGCAGTGCCAGAGGTCCTTGGTGAGGTTTGTGATTTTTGGGGAAAAAAGCATCAGGGAAGCTGATGAAAGGGATGGGGAAGATGGTGAGCTGAGCCTCAGCACAACGCTTCTTTGGCGGCTTTTGCAATATGCCTGGCTGTAGTTAAACAAGGAGTGCAGGAACAGCATGCTTCAGACATGGGCCATGCAAGGACCAACCCCAAGAACTGAGCTTGTCTTTATTTATTGGGCTCTGTGTGTGTGCAAAGTAGAAATCACTGACACAGGCTGAATGGAGAGGGCTTGCAGAGAATATCCAGATTGGGGTGAAACTGTAGTTTGCATCTTCCTGCTGTCCGCTTTCACTGGTTGTTCCTGAATGGAAGTGTTTTCCAAGTGAAAGGTGGCTGCAAAACCTGGCAGCTGGACTTTGGGAGGAAGATGGAGGGAAGAAGCCATAGCTTTTAATGTTTTCATTGCAATGTTTCTCAAATGGCTAACTTTCTATAAATTGCCTTCTCCTTCGAGGAGCTCGCTAAGAAAGTCCGGAGAAGGGCCACAAAGATGACCAGAGGGCTGGTGCAGCTCTGCTCTGGAGACAGACTGAAAGAGTTGGGGTTATTCAGCTTGCAGAAGGGAAGGCTCTGGGGAGACCTTAGAGCACATTCCAGTGCCTGAAGGGGCTCCAGGAAAGCTGGGGAGGAACTTTTTACAAGAGTTTGTAGTTTGAGGACAAGAAATAATGGATCAAAACTGGGAGAGGGGAGATTTAGGTTAGTCATTAGGAGAAAATCCTTTAGTGTGAGGGTGGTGAGACACGGGAACAAGTTGTGCAGGGAAGCTGTGGAAGCCCCATCCCTGAAAGTGTTCAAGGCCAGGTTGGATAGGACTTGGAGCAACCTGATCTAGTGGGAGGTCTCCCTGCCCATGCAGGGGGACCAGATATTCTTTAAAGTTCCTTCCAACTCAAACCGTTATATAATTCTATGATTCTATGATTCAGAGAAAAAAATTGTTTTCTTGCAGAAAGCACAAAGACGGGTCTAGGATGCTTGTTATCTGATATAAAAGGTGCAGAAATGTCTTATTGTGCTTTCTGATTGTACTTTCAGGAACCTGGATAGACTGAAAGTCTAATGAAGGTGGGACTTTTGAGACCTGTAGGTTTCCATTTGTGTGTTTTTGCTATCTTTTCTTAATAATGAGGCATTTGCATAATTCGAAAAATATCACCTACAGGTAGGAAACCTTTCTGAAGGATCAGCAGAGATCTTCTTTAGGTGATGATGATATCAAAATGGCTACTTCCTTAAATGCAAAGGGTATTCTTTGAACCCTATAGGTACTGTTAAAAAAGAAACAGGGGCTCTCACAGGTTCAAGGTATAAGCCTGTGCTGTAGGAAATAGTGGGGTTGTACCTTGTGTGGGAATAATGGGATTGAATTGATGTTGAAAACGTTGTTACGACCACAGTTTTGTTGACTCTGAATGAATCAACTCAGCATTTTGGGCAAAGGATGAGTTAGCTATCTGGTCTGCTACTGCTACCCAACTGAGCTAATTTGAAGCGGTGGGTGGATCTATGTGAGCTGCAATTTCAGCTCATTTGCAGTGTGCTCATGTAAAGAGCTACCTGCATCCTTCAAGGCTGCATCTTCTGGGCTGAGATAGTTATAGTGAAGTGGAGCAGACATAAACACACTTGGGTGTACCAGCTTTGGGCATCACCAGCACAGCGCACTGTTGAGTCTGAACTGACAGGTTCAAAATATTCCTCTTTTCCAACGTCAGGTCCCTCTACTGAGCAGAGAGAACAGGGATTCTTTTAGGACAAAACTTCACCACAGAGACATGAAAATATTTTAGGAGAGGACTGGGTTATTTAACCTGTAGAAAGAGGAAAGCAGATGACTGAGACTGCCTTGAAAAAGAAACTATTTTCAAAAGTGGGTCATATTTTAAGATACCCTAATATTTCCAAAACTTCAATATAAGAAATTTGAAGCAGAGTAAAGTTGGCATGGAAGAAGCAATGTTGATAATATTTTAGAGCCTGGCTTTGACATGCAAGAACCTCAGCATGACAAAAAGGGCACAAAAATGTAAAAAAATAAATTAAGGCCAGATAAGAAATTTATGATTCAGCTGGTTAATGAGAGATGAGAAAGATCTCTTTCTGTTTAAATACATATGAAATCGACAGCAACAAAATGTTTTAATCTGAGATAACTAGGATGGGGGTAATGCTGTGAGAGAGCTTTCTCTGCAGTGATGTACTTGCTGCGTGGCTGAGCAGAGATTCTCCATAGCCAACACTATTACCATGACACCTTTTCCATGCAATAAATATACCACTGATTCATAGCCTTGATCTGCTGGGCTAGATGCAAGAATCATGGGGTGAAATGTACAGTCTGCACTGTGAAGCCAGTCAGACTTAGGTCCTATTGGTCTCTTCTGACCTTGAAACCTATGAATCACAGCGCAACGAAGAACACCTTCTGCATAAAAAACAAAGTCCAGAAGCACGACAATGACAGCTATGGAGCAGAACGACATCTGGGAGACTGTATGGGAACTCGAGCTATGTCCCTTCAAAACCTTTTTGCACAAGGAAGGCAGTGTGCAGCAAACCCAGGAGCAAGAGGATTTATAGTGCAGTAGCTCCCATGTGGTGCCTTCGTGGAGAGCATTGGCATGCACCAAATGCTCTGCAGCTACCTTTGCTGTCACAGACTGGAAAGGTCAGAGCCTAGGAAAAGTTGAAGGTGCTTCAAGTATGATTTTTTAGTGCTTAAATCCAAAATCATTATGCTGATTCAGCTGTTACTTACCCCACAGGTGGCTACATTTCAGGGGCACCTCAGGCTTTTTATGGTTAACTTTTCCAGATGTCTGAAGTTTTTCTCACTCCCAATAAATTTCCAGAAATCAACAATGACTGGTTTTCTTCCTTGAGAAGTGTGACCCAACAGGTTTTCTCAGATTACCTCCAAGGCTAAGCTTTTTGACTTTTGCCGTTTTTAGAAACACCCAAACTCTTCCTTCATACAACAGCACTCATGCACAAAGGGGAGGTACACACCCAAACCTTTCCCTTCATGAAAGTGTCAAATCCCCATTTCTGGCCTCTTAGGAAACTGCTGTAACCACTAGCCTGTGAAGTGGTGTAGGAAAGAATTCAAGATTCATGGTCAGAAGGACAGAGGTAGGTTCAGCTCTCTTCCAGCAATGTCCGAGAGGAGCTAATTCTGTTGTCAAAGGTAGAAGAAATTGAAGTTTTACAAGAAAATCACTGAGAATGGCCAAGCAGAAGTGGAAGACTTAGGTAGATATTGTGTTACCATTCATACAAATAGTATCGTCGCTCTTGGAAGGCAATAGGTTAGTGTTGGATCTCATCTTTATTCAAATCACAGCAAGTGGCCATAGAAAAACGGACAAAGAGAATGAACTGAAGAATTAACATAGAGCGATTTCTTCTGGAATTCTGCCCTTTTTTCCTTAGAGCCTGTTACAATGACCTCAACTTTCTGAGCCATTTCTGACCCTCAGGTACTGCGTAGAGGATGTATGTGCTTGTATATGTCCCCAATTCCTGTCCTTGTGGACACTCTCTGATCCTTCCTCTGCATCTCAATTAGTGAGAAGCAGCATTCATGGCTCTTAAAATTGTATATGCTGATTAGTGACCAGTAATCTTATGCATAAAGGCCAGCTGATAATTGGAATTGAACAGAAAAGCTACTGATTTTTATGAAAGACACTGAAATTTAATGTATTTGAGACCTCTATCCTTCTGTCAAAGTTAATCAGTAGCTTTAAAAGTTATTGAAAGAGAGTGACAGATGGCTGGACAGGCACAAAACATGATCACACAAGCCCTGTTTTCTCATGCTAAAAACCAAGATTAACTTTTTAAAAACAGAATTCAATGTACCTGGATTAATCTTATCTCCAGCAGTGATTTATAAGCAACTAGAAGATTAACATGGAACATGAGTTATGTGCTGGTGATGCACATCTAAAACTTTTTCAGCATTTTGAACTTCTAGACTTCGGTTTTTGATAGCATCCTCCTCCACACAGCAGCAAATTCAAGTCAGCTAAAGAGATAAGCAGCTAATCTATTTTAGAGTTGCTTTTCTCTCCTCTTTCCTGGAGCTACTTCCTCAGTTAGAAAGCTCATGGAAAAAGGGCCACTCCTAGGAGAGATTCACTAAGTGAGAGAAGGAAAGAGCAAAATGCAAACACAGCTGATCCACAGTGAATTGAAACTTCCCCCAAGTACTGTCACAAATAGATGCATGTACTTCCAGCTCTGCTTCCTGGAGGTGTTTTTCTAAGGGAAGACAGCAGAAGTAGTGCGTGAAACAGATCCGCTCTTCAGGTTTCCTTTGATTGCCTTTACATTTAGTTCTGGATCCTGCTAATTTGCATAGGTGAGAGGATAAGAGCAGTAACAAACCTCTCAGCTGGTTATGAAATTCCCCCCCAGACAGAATTATATGTCTACCATTCCTTCCTGTGTGTGTTTCTCTCAGGAAGCAGACAGCACAGTGTTTGCTTGCTGTTCTTGGTTCTTTTTAATGGCATCCCAAGTTGTGCCTGGCAAAAAGAGGATTCCCCAATGATCTGAGACACAGTATGTAGGATTCTGCTAGAAAAAGTGTCTAGAGTTGAGCTACTGCAGACAAAGAGGGAATTAATCATAGAAGTAAAGCCCTGAAATGAAGATGACAATCGTGGCCTTCAATGAGCTATTTAGCTCAGGTGATGTTTGCTCTGATGTAGCTCCCTTCTCGACCATTGGGTGAAGGAGCAATGAGGACGAACCATGGAGGAGACAGCAGTGTCACAAGTGGTCAAGAGGGAACAAAGGAGGACTAATGAACTTTTTTTCCTCTTTATGTGTACATGCGTGCATGTCTTAGCCTGCAGCAAGAGTAAATTAGTCTTGGTTGCTCAATAAATGGGAGGCATCACACAGCAGTAAATCTGGAAGATAAATGTGGATGGAAGATGCTGAAAGTGGATGTGCTGCTTGAGGAAAAGTGCTGTTTTATTTTCACAGCCAGTTAGGAGGTGCCTTTTCATCAGGCAGTGACAACATGCAGGACAACAGCTAGCCTGATTTGCATGTCTAGCTCCAGAAAATGCAGTAACAAAGATGCTCCCTGCTCCTCAGGTGACAAATTGTAGACTCAGCAGTCTGTCTGCAGTGCCCTGCTTTTGAAAGCTCAGATTATGCATGTTCATAGCAGAACAGAATAAATTATTTTTGGTCTGTCACAGAGTTGTCCCTTAGCCCACAATACACAGACAAGCGTTCTTTGTCCTGTACTCCATTAAATGTGCTTTCTCCAGTTTCCTCCTAGAATGGTCATTCCTTGCTTTCTGACCAAAAGATTCACTTCTGTTTTTATCCGCTACAATTTCCTGCTTATGACTATCTGAAAGTTTTAATGAAAAAAAAAAAATTCTTAAAGAATTAAAATGCTTTAATCACCTCCTTGAACAAATAATCAAGCAAAGTAAAAGAAAAATACCTTTGAATAAGAAAATGAAAATGTCAACTGCAAATTCAATTGTCTTTTTTAAAAAAAATATTATTTTTAAAATTCTTAACAGAGTGGGTTTTTTTACATTTTCCCCCTGATATTCAGCTGCAAAACAATGAAGAATCCTTGAATTTTAGGTTTTTCTGCTCAGATAAATTCTGTTCAACTCTTGCAATCAACCTATGGCTCAAAATCAACCCAATTCTAATGTAGTTTGCATGACTCCTATATCACCCAAATGCTCCTGACAATTCAATGAACCCTGTCCTGCATCTCACCAGAATGCTTATGAAACATATTGGGCACAGCAGAGCTATTAATGACACTGGAACAGTATAATTACAACACACTCATCCTTGAAGATGCAGGCAGATGTGAGGAAGTGTGCTCCATTTGTCTCATTGAAATAGCATTGCAAATTATGTCTGTTCTAACTACATTAAAATAGGAAATAAAGGGGGGAAAAATCTTCCTTGATAATGGCAAGACAAGAATATCCATAAAAAGGAAATAGAGATGACATACTTCCTTGCCTGTGACACACATTTTTTTACATGGCTTAGGGGCTTTGTGTCCTGAGAGTTTACATCAATTGTCAGGGCCCTTCCATGCATGATTTATGCATGCATAATAAAGACATTTTGGTTGAGGAACTGATCTGTGATTTCAAACTGCTTTGAAGCTAACAGTAGTAAAGTATACTGCATATGAATAATATAGCATTTAGTTAAAAAAAATAATAATTTGACAAATGGGACACGTATTTATTTTCCATTGCTTCTTTTGCTGGCTTTTTTAAAAAAAAAAAAAAAAAAAAAAAGTAAATGACAGCCCATATGGGAGGTAGGCTGAGGATTTCCAGTCCAGAGGCCAGGCTGTGCACAGAGCATGGCATGTGCCCTCTGGCTCCCATTGCAGATCCTGGGCATATGGGGGTGGTACAAACCTAGAGCAAATCATCCCAGATCAGGTTTCAAGTGGACTGTTGGAGCATATATTTAAATAAGCTCTTCCTAAAAATGTCATGAGACTTCCCACACCACTTTTACATCAGGGATCATGTGGTAGCAACACTGACTATCAGTATTATCTTGCAGGAGTTTTGAGAGACCATCAGCTGAGATGACTGCAGGCAATGTTCACACCATGCAATGATGAGCCGTGCTGTGGTGGCTCTCAAGCCAGTGAGTCTTGCTGAAATACATCTCACACAGCTCATTAGCTGGCGTGCATTCATTCCTGCCTTGAACAGCCAACAGGACTAAGACATAGAGATATTTTTCTTGGTGCTGCTCTTGGTTGCTTGCAGTGCAGGACAAAGGCACTGGAAGAGGCCTTATCCCTTCTGAAAATCTTACTAATTAGCTATTGGATGAAAGACACCTTTTTTATTTTATATGGTAAAGTCAAGGTACAGGCTTTCAGTGATATAGATAGGATCATGTAGGAAATGTGTATTAACCAGTCCCTAATTCCTGTGTCCTTGCCCATCCCTCTCAAATTAACCCTTTCATACTGATAGAGCTTTCTCAGGTGTCTAGGGAAATTTTACTTGGTGTTGTGCTGCAGTCATATTTCAAAATTTGCCCCTGTTGAGGTTAATGAAATGAAATGGAGAATTAGATCATGCCTAATGACAACAAGAACATGGCAAAGGTGCAAAACCCTTCAGGAGTTATCTCCAAATCTACATTAAATTTCTTATTTGGCTCTATAAGCAGGGACAGAGGTCCTTCATAGCCTCAGAACCTATTTTAATTATCTCCTCCCTGGATGATTCTTAAAGGGGGAGGAGAGACCTGCCTGCAAGTGTAAATGCTAATGGGTTCCCCTGAGAGCACGAGTCCAGAACATCAAGGAACGTACAATGGGCTAATGGCCTCTCTAACACATTGCTTCTGGCTTGGAGGGGGGGATGCTGCTGTTGAGATGCTGGTGATGTTCTTCAATGACTTGAAGACTAAACCATATGTCTTTATAAAAGCAAAGCTCTTCCTGCACTGGAATATTCAAGGTGAAAGGAAATTGTGCTACTAAAACTTGGGCTTTTGACAGAGTCAAATGTTGTCATAGTAAATAAGGAAGGGAAGGTAGAAAAAGGATCTGAAGGAAGTAGGAACTGTGTCTTCACCACTAGTTAGGGTGCTGCTTTTTAATACTAGCTCTCCAAGTTGTTTATAAACTGGAAAGAAGCCTCACAACAAGCCAGAGAAGAGAAACCAGTTCCTACTTGCACCATGTAAAGGGGATGACAATGCTTGTTAAAAAAAAAGAAAGCCCAGGCATTTATGGGACTCAACATGCATTGATACCTTGAAAAGTTACGTCCTGAGGTGCTATCTCAGGTCTAGCACAACAGGTCTTTGTTAGACCACTAACTAAGAATATTATTCAAAATCACTCACCTCACTGTAAGGTGTCCAGGTGTCAGATGAAAAGCACATTTGTAAGGACTGTGTTGAGCAGGCACTGACTGTTAAAAACATTGCTTTTCTCCAGAGCTTTGAAATAAAGTCTCCTGTGCTGGAGGGAATATAGCACTTAAGTGCCAGGGTAGAAGATGGAGTCAGAGGAAGAGATTCTTCCACCTTCTCAGGTGCTTTCCCTAGAGGTCTTTCCTCTAGCAAAAATCGATCTGTGGAACAGGTTTTGCCTGAAGATGGCATAGGAATATAAAAACATTCTTTCTCTGGTAGCCAGTTTATTCTGAAAGCAACTTAAAATGGGACTTCACATTTTTTGTTTCTCTCAAGTTTTATATGTTTAGTTCACAACACTTTTTAGAACCTCTGCTAACTCATACCAAATCTGAGAGCTGGCTGGAGTTCATCCCAGTTCAAACCCAATCCTCAAGCCAGCTGGTGAACATTGAGGTCAGTTACATCCTTGCTTTTCAACACCTTTTACACCAGAGGATCCCTTTAAAGACTCCATGAACCAGGGACAAAGCTCAAGACAGTATTTGGGAGCAGGTTGCTCCTTGGCCACCACAAACAAATGCTGGGTCACTCAAAGACACAGATGGATACATAAAAGTTTAGGAAAATTACCCCAGTTTGGTAACTCAGGCATGTTTATTACCATTTAGGTCACATATTTTTCTCTGCACTTTATACAAGGAGAATGGTTTGGGTTGTCCTCCATGACCAAACCCCTAGGAGGCATCTATAAAACACCATTATTCTATAGAGACAGTAGAGAGAAGTCTTCCACAGGCTGCCTAGAGGAGTACTAATAAAGCTCTTAAAGGTTTTATGAACAAGAAAAAACCTAGTACAGTGTTTCTAGGTCCTTTTCTAGGAGACCTTTTCTACATATGGGCCCTTTGGAAGTTGATACAGTAAGTAACCAAGCTAGGTCCAGAACCATCAGTTGCATCTCAGCTACTTGTTGCATTGGGGTTATTTATTTTGTACCTATCACCTTATTGCTTTGGTTGTTTGGCTTTCAAAGCTAATATCTTGTTATGATGAATTCATGACCCTGGATGTCCTGGCTCTGAAAGTTGGATAGGATACAAATTGTTGGAAGGCAGGAGGTAGGAGCCTGTGTGCATGCAGAGAGGTGAGGAGAGGGAGGGGGTTCTGGTGTTGAGGACTCATGATCAGAATTTGACCATGTCATCATAATCCCCCTTCCCAAATCACACAAGCCTACTTTAGACAATATTGCCTCTCCTGTGCTGCTGCTCTCTGTAACAAAGACATAATGCTACAGCTTTCTCCTCCTCTGTCTTTTGCAGCTGTTACCACCTCATGCCAATAGTCCCACATTAGGAGAGTTTTGAGCTTAAAAAGCCCTTAAGAAGCCCTGATGATCATCCTTATCTCAGCTGAAAGGCTTTCAAAGCCCAGCCTAGCCAAAACATGTGTGATACCCACCACGAGTCCGATTGTTCCCCTTATAACCATCTATGAAATGTTTTATAAACCTAGCTTTTCTGTTATCCTTTTCTTCCACACTTGTTTCAGCTCACTAAACATCAACCACCATGACCCACTGCGTAAACACAAACCATATTAAAGAGATTAGGTTTATAGCCAATTTCTAACACCCTGTTTGGGGAATGGCTACAATGCCTGGTAGTTTCTACAGTTCTGTGGGTTTGGTTTGTTTTGGACAGAGTTAAATCTTTTACTTGACTGAAACATTTTGGATGTGTTTAACACCACACTGCTAAAGCAAAACACATAGACAGAACCTATCAACTTATTTAAGGACAGTACTGAAAATAAAACAGATGTTAGCCCCAAACTTATCTGCAATGCATAGCCAAGACTTATAAAAACAACTTACAAGATTTTTGCTAACTAGTTGGTATATATGTATATATACATCTCATTTTCATGGATTGTATTTATGTCAGAACAGAAAAAACAGCCTCTGCTTCTCAGTTCATATTGTGGTTCATCATAATAGCATACATTCCCATGGATGAGAACCCACTATTCCTAACAAAGCTGCCAGCAAGCTGATGTCAGAAAGCACACTGCTGAATACTGCAGCTTTGTCAAAGGAAAAAGCAAGGAAAGACAAAGGGGAAAAAAGCTACATAGGATGATCTCAGCTGACAAAAGGATTAGTGGCAGGTCCTCAAATTCAGATAAATCATCCTCAACTGGGGTGTTCCGAGCAGAATCAGTCCTACGCCTGGGGCTACTGAATGTTTTCATCAGCAATCTAGAACTAGACATAAAGTCACCACTGATAGAATTTTCAGCTTATGAAGATTGGTAGAAGTAGAAATAACTGCAGGGACAGTGTAAGCTAGATTACCAATGAAGCATGGCTTCTACAGACAAAACGTGTCTTATACAACCAAATAAAGTGCAATTCATGCAGGAACACAAAATGCATGGTTTTTTTCTTGTCACATAGTTCTGAAGTGCCAGACATAGGAAAGGGGCAACCTTCCTGCAGGCCAGGAATGTGGGGAATGTTTACACAGGAGAGGTCATGATGGGAGAGGGACTCAGCCTGAGCTTCAGATCGTGCTGAGACAGTCAGCATTCCTGTTGGTTGCAGGACAGGGTCCCAGCAGAGGTAGATGACCTTGGCCCAAGGAGAAGCTTTCAGTCTCCTGTTACCAGGAGCAGTGCTGTGTGGTGTAAAGCTTGTTGTTCTCCAGGCAAGAACTGGGAAATGAGAGCTAAGGAACTCAAGCCAAGGAAGCTATGCTGTCATAGCAATAATTTTGCAAGTATTTCAATTAAAATCTTGAGTAAATTATATAGTCAGTGAACAGGGAACATGACACAAATATGATATGATAAATGCACCAGCAGGGGTAGAGCTGTGCTTTTTAATTACTGAGAGAATTTTGAGACGGGGCTGGGCTTCCCAGAGACAGTGAAGCCAGGGCAGAGCAGGGAGACCCGAGATTGAGCAGGAATCCTGTGAGGACCTGGATGCTGACATGCCAGGGGATGTGCCTGAGAACCACGGCAAAATTTCAAAGAGGCCTTTTTGGCAGCTCCCTCAGAGCAGCGGGAGCGCAGGGCGGAGCGTGGCCCGAGCCGGGTTAGAGGGGGTCGGAGAAAACATTTGGTGTGGGTCACAACACGACCAACAGCTCCCGTGAGAAAGAACGTGGGAACTCAGACTGAGCGTTTGTGCAGACACGCGGCCATGCAGGTCTTGGGCTGCAGCGAACGCCCGAGCCTGGCACTTGTGTTGGAGGGAGCCAGCGACACCACGCGCATGCGGTGTGAGCAAGGACATGATCTGCTCAGGCGGCTGCTTGAACAGAGGGAGGAGGTAGGAAGGTTAAGAAACATCAGAGAACACAAAAGCGAAATAAGTTGGCGCAGCCACACCCCAAGGCAAGTGCAGAAAGAAGAAATTATTGAAGAAATGATGGATCTCCTCCCCTCCTATCATCAGGCAGAAGGAGGGAACTCAAGTGACAGGGAGGAACGGAAGGAGGCCCCTCCTCGGAGAGGCAAGCAAAAACCCTCACAGTGCCCCCCACCCTCCCAGTTGCCCTTGAAAAATAGGTATGAGGCTTTGGAACTTCAGGGCCAGGCAAATGAAGATGCAAAGACAGATCCCTAGTACAGTGTTTCTAGGTCCTTTTCTAGGAGACCTTTTCTACATATGGGCCCTTTGGAAGTTGATACAGTAAGTAACCAAGCTAGGTCCAGAACCATCAGTTGCATCTCAGCTACTTGTTGCATTGGGGTTATTTATTTTGTACCTATCACCTTATTGCTTTGGTTGTTTGGCTTTCAAAGCTAATATCTTGTTATGATGAATTCATGACCCTGGATGTCCTGGCTCTGAAAGTTGGATAGGATACAAATTGTTGGAAGGCAGGAGGTAGGAGCCTGTGTGCATGCAGAGAGGTGAGGAGAGGGAGGGGGTTCTGGTGTTGAGGACTCATGATCAGAATTTGACCATGTCATCATAATCCCCCTTCCCAAATCACACAAGCCTACTTTAGACAATATTGCCTCTCCTGTGCTGCTGCTCTCTGTAACAAAGACATAATGCTACAGCTTTCTCCTCCTCTGTCTTTTGCAGCTGTTACCACCTCATGCCAATAGTCCCACATTAGGAGAGTTTTGAGCTTAAAAAGCCCTTAAGAAGCCCTGATGATCATCCTTATCTCAGCTGAAAGGCTTTCAAAGCCCAGCCTAGCCAAAACATGTGTGATACCCACCACGAGTCCGATTGTTCCCCTTATAACCATCTATGAAATGTTTTATAAACCTAGCTTTTCTGTTATCCTTTTCTTCCACACTTGTTTCAGCTCACTAAACATCAACCACCATGACCCACTGCGTAAACACAAACCATATTAAAGAGATTAGGTTTATAGCCAATTTCTAACACCCTGTTTGGGGAATGGCTACAATGCCTGGTAGTTTCTACAGTTCTGTGGGTTTGGTTTGTTTTGGACAGAGTTAAATCTTTTACTTGACTGAAACATTTTGGATGTGTTTAACACCACACTGCTAAAGCAAAACACATAGACAGAACCTATCAACTTATTTAAGGACAGTACTGAAAATAAAACAGATGTTAGCCCCAAACTTATCTGCAATGCATAGCCAAGACTTATAAAAACAACTTACAAGATTTTTGCTAACTAGTTGGTATATATGTATATATACATCTCATTTTCATGGATTGTATTTATGTCAGAACAGAAAAAACAGCCTCTGCTTCTCAGTTCATATTGTGGTTCATCATAATAGCATACATTCCCATGGATGAGAACCCACTATTCCTAACAAAGCTGCCAGCAAGCTGATGTCAGAAAGCACACTGCTGAATACTGCAGCTTTGTCAAAGGAAAAAGCAAGGAAAGACAAAGGGGAAAAAAGCTACATAGGATGATCTCAGCTGACAAAAGGATTAGTGGCAGGTCCTCAAATTCAGATAAATCATCCTCAACTGGGGTGTTCCGAGCAGAATCAGTCCTACGCCTGGGGCTACTGAATGTTTTCATCAGCAATCTAGAACTAGACATAAAGTCACCACTGATAGAATTTTCAGCTTATGAAGATTGGTAGAAGTAGAAATAACTGCAGGGACAGTGTAAGCTAGATTACCAATGAAGCATGGCTTCTACAGACAAAACGTGTCTTATACAACCAAATAAAGTGCAATTCATGCAGGAACACAAAATGCATGGTTTTTTTCTTGTCACATAGTTCTGAAGTGCCAGACATAGGAAAGGGGCAACCTTCCTGCAGGCCAGGAATGTGGGGAATGTTTACACAGGAGAGGTCATGATGGGAGAGGGACTCAGCCTGAGCTTCAGATCGTGCTGAGACAGTCAGCATTCCTGTTGGTTGCAGGACAGGGTCCCAGCAGAGGTAGATGACCTTGGCCCAAGGAGAAGCTTTCAGTCTCCTGTTACCAGGAGCAGTGCTGTGTGGTGTAAAGCTTGTTGTTCTCCAGGCAAGAACTGGGAAATGAGAGCTAAGGAACTCAAGCCAAGGAAGCTATGCTGTCATAGCAATAATTTTGCAAGTATTTCAATTAAAATCTTGAGTAAATTATATAGTCAGTGAACAGGGAACATGACACAAATATGATATGATAAATGCACCAGCAGGGGTAGAGCTGTGCTTTTTAATTACTGAGAGAATTTTGAGACGGGGCTGGGCTTCCCAGAGACAGTGAAGCCAGGGCAGAGCAGGGAGACCCGAGATTGAGCAGGAATCCTGTGAGGACCTGGATGCTGACATGCCAGGGGATGTGCCTGAGAACCACGGCAAAATTTCAAAGAGGCCTTTTTGGCAGCTCCCTCAGAGCAGCGGCAGCGCAGGGCGGAGCGTGGCCCGAGCCGGGTTAGAGGGGGTCGGAGAAAACATTTGGTGTGGGTCACAACACGACCAACAGCTCCCGTGAGAAAGAACGTGGGAACTCAGACTGAGCGTTTGTGCAGACACGCGGCCATGCAGGTCTTGGGCTGCAGCGAACGCCCGAGCCTGGCACTTGTGTTGGAGGGAGCCAGCGACACCACGCGCATGCGGTGTGAGCAAGGACATGATCTGCTCAGGCGGCTGCTTGAACAGAGGGAGGAGGTAGGAAGGTTAAGAAACATCAGAGAACACAAAAGCGAAATAAGTTGGCGCAGCCACACCCCAAGGCAAGTGCAGAAAGAAGAAATTATTGAAGAAATGATGGATCTCCTCCCCTCCTATCATCAGGCAGAAGGAGGGAACTCAAGTGACAGGGAGGAACGGAAGGAGGCCCCTCCTCGGAGAGGCAAGCAAAAACCCTCACAGTGCCCCCCACCCTCCCAGTTGCCCTTGAAAAATAGGTATGAGGCTTTGGAACTTCAGGGCCAGGCAAATGAAGATGCAAAGACAGATCCACCTAGTGAATCACCTAGGGCTTGTCACTTACCCCCACACCTTAGGGCTTCTTCAAGAAGAAAAGGAGGTTAATTGTGGCAGGTGTCTCCCTTCTGAGGGGAACAGAAGGGCTTGTTTGTTGACTAGACCCATCCCACAGGGACGTCTGCTGACTCCCTGGGGCTCGGATTAGAGATGTTGAAAGGAAACTCTCTGATCTGGTGCAGCCCTCTGACTATTATCCACTGCTGGTTTTTCAGGTTGACAGTGATGCAATTGTTAGAAGGAGTCCAAGGGCAATGAAGAGAGACTTCAGGGCCGTGGAACAGCTGGTTAGGAGGTCTGGAGCACAAGTAGTGGTTACCTCCATCCCTGTTGCAAGAATGGGTGAAAAGATGAACTGGAGGAGTCTGCAGATAAGTGCATGGCTGCATGACTGGTGGCACAGACATGGCTTTAGGTTTTTTGATCATGGGCTGCACGAGATACCTGGCCTGCTGGTGACAGGTGGGATGCATCTATCCCAGAGGGACAAAAGGCTTTTGGGGCAGGAGTTAGCAGGGCTCATTGACAGGGCTTTAAAGTAGATATGAAGGAGGAAGAGGAGATAACTGGGCCTGTTAGGGACAAGCAAAAGAGAAACATGCTAGGGCTTGAAGAGAAAGGAGAAAGGATAGATGTTTAGAAATCATGGAAGCACCTGAGAAAGATATGGTAGAAAATAGGGTCTGCAGTGGAAAAAAGGCGGTGGAATCATTAGTTCATCTGAAGGGCATCTATACCAATGCAAGCAGTATGAGCAACAAACAGAGGGAGCTTGCAGGCATGATACACCAGGAAAGCTAAGACATAGTGGCTCTCACAGAAACATAGTGGAATGCATCACATGACTGGAATGCCACAATCAATAGCTACAAGCTCTTTAGGAGGGATAGAAAGGGAAGGAGAGGGGGGGGGATTGCCCTGTATGTTAGTGAATGCTATGAGAGCTTGGAAATCAAGTGTAGTCATGATGAGGTTGAGAGTGTTTGGATTAGGTTAAGGGCCAATAAAACTGATATCACTGTGGGAGTCTGTTATAGCCCTCCCAGCCAAAGCAGTGAGGTGGATGAAGCTTTCTATAAGCAGTTAGGAGGAATTTCCCAGTCACTTGCTGTTGTTCTTGTGGGAGACTTTAACCTCCCAGATATCTGCTGGGAATACAACACAGTTGGGCCCAAAGAATGGTGGTCAATGGAGTCAAGTCAAGCTGGGGCCAGTCACAAGTGATGTTCCTCAGGGCTCAGTGTTGAAACCATTTCTGTTTAACATCCTTATTGATGATCTTGATAAGGACATCGAATGTAGTTTGTAAGTTTGCAGATGACATCAAGTTAGGAGGGAGTGTTGATCTGCATGAGAATAGGGAGGTTCTACGGAGGGACCTGGATAGATTGGATTGTTGGGCTAATGTCAGTGGTCTGGGCTTCAACAAATCCAAGTGCTGGGTCCTGCACTCAGGCCACAACAACCCCAGGCAAGGCTGCAGACCTGGGCAAGTGTGGCTGGAAAGTGTCTGGCAGAAAAGAACCTGGGGGTTCTAACTGACAAGTGCCTGAATATGAGCCAGGAGTGTGTCCAGGTGGCCAAGAAAGCCAATGGCATCCTGGCTTGTCTTAGAAATAGTGTGACCAGCGGAAGTCGAGAGGTGATTGTCCCCTTGTACTCAGCACTGGTGAGGCCTCACTTGGAGTTGTGTCCAGTTTTGGGCACCTCAGTTCAAGAGAGTTATTGAGGTGCTGGAGAGAGTGCAGAGTTGGGCAACAAAGCTGGTGAAGGGCTTAGGGAATCAATCTGATGAAGAATGCTTGAAGGAGCTGGGAATGTTTAGTCTGAGGAAGAGGAAGCTGAGGGGAGACCTCATCAGTCTCTACAACTACCTGAAAGGTCATTGTAGAGAGGTTGGTGCTGGTCTCTCCTCACAGGTAATTAGCAACAGAACAAGAGGGAAGGGCTTCAAGCTGCAACTGGACATGAAGAAAAAATTGTTCACAGAAAGAGTGGTCAGACACTGGAACAGGCTGCCCAGGGAGGTGGGTTAAGGGGCATTTGGATGTGGTGTTGGTGGAGATGGTTTAGGGGAGAACTTTGCAAAGTAAGGATGATGGTTGGACTCAGTGATCCCAAGGGGCTTTACCAGCCTGAATAGTTCTATGATTCTATGAATGCATAAATGGATGAGTGTGAATGGTATAACTTAAAAAATACAGAAGACACAATTAGCAGAGAGTTTAAATCTGTGCTATAGGTAATACTGAGGAGCTCAACCTTCTTGGAACTGAGTTTATATAAATACCTATGGTCCAGAGACCAATTGTTCAGCAAAGATCTTGATGCAAACAGGAACCTCTGTTTAACCATGAGTTCAGGGAAGGACTTCTCCATTAAGGGCTGAACAAGAATTTAAATCCAGATAAGGCAATCAAATCTACCTAACTTATTAGTGGCCATGCTTATTGCACTGTCACTGCTCATGCAAGACCCTGATTAATTTCTTCCTTCTGATACATCCCTCTTCTGACGTCTCTCCACCTGTTTTACCTCTGTTAATATTAGTCAACAAAGCTTACCTGAAAGCATCCTACTACAGAATATTTACTTGTATGGATATTAGTCTGAAGACCCAAGATACATCTAAATCTATAGGTATTTACCTGTATGTATGCATACTATGTGTATTGTATGTATACTCCATATATTGTATTTTAGCATCTTTAATGTTAAAAGTCATTGTCCTTTCTTATATGCATATTCCCACTTCAACAGAATCTGTTTGCAGCCTGCACTATGCATGCAAAATGAGGATGAGTGAAACAGTAATGCTGCATGCATCTCATCTTGCTGTATTTCAAGAATGGAAAAAAATGAAAAGAAGAAATCCCAGAAAAGAGACAGACGGGGACAGGGAAAAAATTCTGAGCATGAGAGACTTTTCAAAGTCTCCTAGTCTCCTTACTAGGATAAGGAGAAGATGGAGAGGTAATTTAATGTCTGAAGAAATATTTTTGTGGCTAGAAGAACCCATTTGGAAAAGGGCCCCTTAATCAGACAGAGGAAGGCATGAGAGGGACCAGTGTCCCTGCTGCTAAGGAAAGCTGTGGGTTCTTTGTTTCTCCCTTCCTGCAAGTTAGGGATGTGTCTCTCTGGAGGAGAATTTTCACTGAACATCAGTTACTTGGATCAATCCTGGGGACAGCTGGGTAAAACTTAATAACTTGTGGCATAGGTGATCTACGCAAGATGATTCTTTGGATACTTAAGCAGAGTGTAAATACTGGAGAGGCAGAACAATTAGGTCCAAGAAGCAAGGACAAGGAGTGTTATATCATTCGGTTTTACACCTGAATTTCAGCTGGATGTTAAGTAGATGTTTTGGGACCATGAGGATGTCATAAAGCCTTTATACACAGAGTAGATGAACATAAGCCTTACTGCAATACCTGGCTCCTTTTATAGTCTCTCCTTTTCGTACTCTCATCTCTAGGGAAACAATGTTCTCTAACAAAAGAGGAATTAGATTAAGCAAGGACGAGGTGTCATGCAGCACTGCTAGCTCCTTTTTAGCTCAGTTTGTGTTTTACTCTGTTTTTGTCATGAGGATATGGCATTTCAAAAGTGGAAGAAGCTATTTTACCATGCCCTCTCTCAGCTTGTGCTTTATTGCAAATATTGATATTTTAAGACATGGATGTTTTATTGTTGAATTTTCTGCTGTGTTGTTACTCAATTTCGGTAATTAATTTCAGTTTATTTATTTGCTTACTTACTTATTTTAAGGGGAGCTAACAAGTTTTTCAAGAATTATGTTTCATAGGAAGACATCTTGGTTGATTCAATGGAGTAAATTGCAAGAGCAGGAAACCTCAGCATGTGATTTGAGTTTTGTAAGAGACACACAATGTACAATATGTCCTCATTGTGGCGGAGGTGTCTGCTGGGATAAAGAACTGCTGCACCAGGCAGAGCTCACAGGCAATGTCATGCATAACTGTTGTCAGCCCATGGAGATTTCAGTAGTTCAACTGGTTGGACTGACAACTGGAGCTGCAAAATATTGATAAATGGCTATAATTGCTAAACAAACCAGTGATTTGTAAGGAAAGCAAAGAATCCTGCTTTAGGAAACTAAAGTACACTGCCAGGTGTGTTGCACTTCCTGAGGTCTTTTACTAGACTAGTGGCAGTCAGAGGCAAATGGGGTACACTTCCTTGAGAAAAAGTGAAATCCTGCACAATGCCTGGCAGAAGTATCTTTTTTTTTTTTTTTTTTTTCCTCCTAAAGCAGGAAAATCTCTCCTTGTCTGCAACTGACTGGGTGAGCTCAGTAAATGCAAGATGCTTCACCTTCAACTTCCTCCCTTCTTTAAAATATATCCAGAAAGCCATTTTAATCTCAGATCCTGATCTGGAATCACAATTCTGAGATGTGGCCTATCAAAGTTGTCAGTAAGCAGTAGAGGGAACATTTTCTCACCTAGTAGGTAAGTTTTTAGAGAAAGTTATCTTTCATTGGTTTGAATATTGATGAATCTTACTCTTTCTGATTTAGGTTTCTGATCTGAAAGCAAATGCTTTTTTATTATTCACGTTTTTTTCTCACTGTAACCATTTTCCTTCCTCCTTGGCTATACAAGGGTTAATGTGTAAATGAATGCTGGATATACTGCACAAATTAAATATTTTGCTAAATGCTAAACTATCTTCCTCACTGAGAACTTCTCTGCATTTCATAACTAAAAAGGAAAGGAAAGAAAACAGAAGAGGCCACAGAAACCCCAAAGTCTAGGATTTTTTAATTATTTTTTTTATTATTATTTTTTTTGCAAAGGATCAAAAGTATTCCAGAACCAGAACAGTTTTTAGTGAGAGAAAACACTGCTAATATTTTTGTGAGAATAATTTACTTTTGTCCTTCCATGATGAAGGTCAAACAATGTACATAGCAACACTTCCTTCTCCATCAGCAGACACTGAGCTCCAAAGAACATCTCTGCTTCCAATACTGACTTCTCAGTGCTGAAATGTGGAGACCACACGCTGCTACAACTCCAACACTCCAGGTCTTCCTGGACATGGAGCTTCATGTAGCTCAAAAATTACATTCCTGCAGCTTGATTCCACTCTCAGCACTTTCCCACGCACTAAAACACCCTTGAATGATTAGCTGTGACAGCACCACCTTCTAAAACATGTCGTATTATCATCTTTCTTGACTCCACACTGCATGTTCTCTCTTTGTACAAGTGAGCATTCATACTGGTTTGCCAAAGCAGAAGCAGCAGCCTCCAGGATTGTGCTTCTGACATTCGCCAATGCTAGATATCCTCCAGATGGTAAAAAATAATCTTCACAGACCTTGGAGGCACTGATGTGGTACCGTACCAGCTGACACCAGCTGTTGGTTACCTAAACCTTGTAATTTTTATTTTTCTTAATGTACACCAGCTGCAGAGCTTATTGTCACATGACAAACAATTGTCTAATCTCTGCGTTTTCCTCCAAATCAGGAATTTTTCTCAATACCTGGTATGCTGCAAATTAATTATATTCAATATTAAGATATTTGTTTTGTTCCTCACAAATGTATTCATAGAAACACTTAGAGGACTACATAATGTGTAGATGAACAATTGCATTTAGAAGTATAACTTCTGTATATGTATTTGCTAGAGACCTTTTATTTATTCAGTTAAATCAGGAAAAATAATAATCTATCTTAATTTTTATCTTTGGAAGCAGTATAATACATGCCAAATCAAACATGTAATTCATCCATAGCTTTCTTTCTGCCATATAGCTGCACAGCAGCTGCTTTGTCAAATGACCAAGAAATTAGAGTTTGGCAAAACAGTGGTTTTCATCAGCATATGACCTTAAGATAACATTTACATTTCAGGAGATGCTGTTCCAGTCAGAACAGAACTGCAGGGCAAACTCACATCTCTGGATACTCATGGAGCCATCCGACAGAAAAGCTAATAAACGCACTAGATTAGTACAGTTTTATTTTCCATAAATCTGGGACGTGTTCAGCAATGTCAAACTTGTTCCCATGCCTTTAAACGAATAAATAAACCCAAGCTTGCTCTGAAGCTCAGAAGTGAGGTGGAATTCATTTAGCTCATTACCATTTAAATGATAGATGGACAAGGTAAACTCTTTTCTTTTGAGGCAAGGGACAGACAATGTGCAGATGAGAGCAGTGGCATTACATAGACGTGGGCTCCCAGGCTTAGATGATTGGATTCAGATGTTTCCAAGGAAATTATTTGCTCCAGAAGGGCTCTTTGGTTACTAACAGGTATAGCAATCATATTTAAAATGTTTTTACTTACAGTCAGAATCCTATAGCTTCAGTCACATAGGATTTACTGCAGGGTTTTTCCTTCAGCTGCTCTGTTGAGTACAGGGAATTCAGGTGTGTGTTTTCAGAGGGTTAGGCTGCCAAGATATACAAAGTAAAAACCAACATTTTTAGAGGAGAAATATTTTGCTTTTGCCATTTTGGCTATAATTTATTTCCCTCATTTGCAGTAAGTCATTATTTGCCTCTCCTAAATTGCAGAGAAATTCAAAGAGGAGAGAGGCAACAGGTAGGTTTTTTTGTCCATTTACTTCTGTGAGAAAATGAGGTACCTGTGCAGTTGTGAACAAGAAGATAAATTCTTCACACCTAGACCAGAACGAGTGGGAAAGAAGCATTTCAATATTTTGTAAGTTAGTTCAATTAGTTCTCCTTTAACCAAGTCCTTTAGCCAAAATGATAGTGCTGTCCAGGAGCAACTCTTGAATGATTGCAACTTACAATAAAAAAATGTACCCATCATAGCACCCTGTATTCCTGGACATCCATGCTGCTCTGTCTCTAAACATGCAGGATCCATAAATGATGCTCTGCTCAAAAATATAGTTCAGCACCTACTTTGAGCTCAAAACTGAAACAACTTCTTGCACAAAGGAGCCTATATGCTGGAACAGGGAAGCATGTGAGTATTGCTAATACGGGTGTAGCTCTTGCAAAGTGACTGATGATGTTGGGTGCCTCAACTGTGGGATTATCTGTGTGCCAGGGCTGTCATGCACCCAGTTTGCAGAATATGGAATACTTGATATTTTGAGTAGTTGGCAAAAGTGCTCCAGAAGAAACACCAGAAAATCAATGGATCAGAAGGCAGTACTACTGCAGACATATTGTTTTTTGGGTTTGTTTTTTGGTGTTTTGTTTTGTTTTGCTTTGTGTGTGCTGGTTTTGAGAGTGTCTTTTTTATTGTGTGTGTGCTGAATCCAAACATTTTTCATGTTAGACTTTAGAATATGAGAAATATTAAGAAAAGACATAGAGGTGTAGGGTGATGTAGGACAGAGAAAACAACAGGATTATCTTTCACTTCCTTCCTTTGGTGAAACAAGTAATGACAGTGTGAGCAGTAAGGAGGAACTCAGATGGGAAAGAATGAGTGACTGTTAATCCTGGATACTGGAGGGTGTTATGTGAGCAAATGATAGCTCTGCTGCATCTTCTGAAGTGACTATGGGGAACTAGATACAGAGCACAAAAGAAGATTCACTGGCCTGATTTGGTATCTCAGGTAGATGGGACTATCAGCAGAATTCAGCCTGGGAGACTGTCGTATTTAACATCTAAACCAGGAAGAAGACCAGAGCTGGAGAATCTGCAGGGTATGTGGAAGTGCATGTCTGAATGGTCCTGCAGGGAAGAACCTGGCAGAGAATTGTGGAGGGTTGTGGGATGACAGACAGCCTTTCCCAATTAAAAAAGTAAATAATCACAGATGACTTTATGCTGTCTCAGGGGCAAACCCTATGCTGGATTTGCCCACTGTAGCAGAGAGCAACTCAGGTGTTTCTAGACTGAGTCCTCCTTTCTTGACATCAAGGGAGCTCCAAGAATGGCACTTTCTCTGAAGGGATGTAAGGGTGTTTTTCTCCTCTTTCTTGGCCTGGAGCAACCTAAATTTGTTAACACAAGCAGAACACAGAGCAAACTGCATTGCTGTTGGGAAGGACTTAAGTGGGTGAGCCTGGAATTTCCACTGAGAAGGGAAGGCTTCTGAGTGGAGTTTATTTCTGAGCAAGTCTGTAAGTGGCTTGGCTATTTGTGGGCTGATTCGTTGGCATTTCCTCTTTTTTTTTTCTCCCCTCAGTTTAGGAGTCCACAGTAGGCCTTCTTTAATATGCACAAATAAAATGAGCTGAAAAAAGTACTGAAATTGTAGCTAAGGATTGGAGGAGGTAGAAAGAGGAGGAAGAGGAAAGACTTTTGCTTCTTCAACACCAAAGAATGAAAACATATGTGTCCTGTTCGCTCCCTTTCATAAAGATGCCCTAGTCTTTAATTAAACCCATCCAGAGGATTTTGCCTGAACTGTGGTGTACCAGCACTATATAGCTGGCTCAAGGGCCAGCTGGACAGGTAGCTAATGGAGCTGGAGGATTTGTTTGTGTGTGACATTTTTTATTTTATTTTAAGGAGCTAGAATGGATATGCAAATGACAAATTGCATTCCCCCATTGTCAACAATGGCAGAATGAGTGCTTTTTTGCTGTGGGTTTGAGCTTCAACCATGGTGTCGTTGCCTCTGTGCCCACCTTTCAATTGCTCCTGATCCACCATCCATCCCCCTGGGAGATCAGCCTGGAGTTAGGCAGGAGTGCTGCACCTCACTTGCTGCAGGCAGTTTTGATTCTATTGGCATGGAAAAATCTGCTGGTCTCAGTTTCTTTTAAAATATTTTGTGCTAGAGAGAGGAAATGAAGCTGAGCTGCAGAGCCTGGGGGATCTGTTCACTGCTACTCAACTTCATCAGGTCAGCTGTCAACACCTACTAATGCTGCATCTTCCAGCATCTGGTGTTAGAGGGTGATTTGGTAAAACCCTTCATCATGTGCCTCCCTGTAAGCCCACGAGTTGTCCTGATTTCAGTAAGACTATTCATAATTTACATGCCTCATCTCTAAATGGAGGTGGCAAATGAAAACAAAATGAAATACAGAGGTGTTTTCCTTTTTACATGTCACCCACAGGAACAAATGACTTTGATGATGCATATTCATTAAAGTAAACACAACACAAACTTGTTTAATTTTTAAGGGATAAACAAATGATTTTCCAGACATTCTAACATTCAACTTTATTCCCCTATATTTACTAGGGACCACACTCAGACTAGGATTACTCGAAACAACATGTCAGAATCATAATTGAATAGCATATTATAAATTGAGGCCTGGCAATGCTTTTCAAGGTAACTTAAGCAGAGAACACCAGTTTTTGTGGCAAGCAAAGCAATATCTCATCATCTTTTCTTGCTCTAGATCTTATACAAAGGCAGATCAAATGGAAGCTGCTTCCAGGAGGGATTCAAACTTGCATCCTGGACTCAAAATAAAAAGCCTGAGCTGCTTTTCTGCCTTACCTAGGGTGTTCTCTGTGTAAACCCATATTTAACCCCATATTAACAGTTGGAAAACCTTCACTCAGAAGTGCATTTTTAAGGGCAGCTATCCATTCCCAAAGATTGCAGATGGTGGTTGAAGATCATTTGAACAGCCCTAAACTATGCTCTGGCTCTCAGAAACATCCCTTTTGACTGGAGTGGCAAACTGTTTTGACAGGTTGTGAATACAAGTGTGTCTTCAGGGTTATTCAGTTATCCTCCAGAGAGCACCGTACACATGCTTTTGATCGTGCAAGTCCAGGGGCAGGTTGTCTTACATTTTCCTTAGGATTGGGTACCTACAGACAGAGCTACCACAGAGTGGGTGACATGTCAAAAATGCACAGATTATGCTTAGATCATGGTGATGTGTTCTATTGCATTTTTCTACAGCAGCTTTGGGGCAGTGACAAATAGAAAGTGCTGCAATGTTAGCCCGATGAGGATTTTACCTTCTTTGCTGTTTAAGAAATGCCTGGTAATGTATGGTTCTGGAAATGTGCACATCTTCTTTCATATGAATGGTAGAGGTTTTGTATCCCAGATAGCATGGCTTTTCTGCCAGGGACTGAGGGATGCATCCCTTAGCTTTCTTATTCTTATAAGTTTGTGAAGGGTGGAGGAAGGGGAGCAAAGTCTTGTGAAAAAATAAAATCTGATCTGGAAATGGCTGAGACCTGTTAAGCACAGAGCCATTTTTAGACCTCTGCTTTTTAAATATAGTCCTCACCACCAGCACCTGCTCTACCAATAAAGTGTCATCTGTGAGATGTCACTCACTGACACTGAGTGTCACATACAGAAGCAGGCCAACCATTTGCCGAGCTGCGTGTTTTCTCTAGAGGGAGGAATATAACTGTGGATTATATGACCTGGATAACATTTGACAGGATTATGCCTCCATACATATTTGCTCAGCACCTTATGCATTGAGGCTTCCCCAGTCTGGAGCCACAGGACATTACTGTAACTCAAGTATTATTTATGTTGGCAACTGAGAGATAGATCATGGGTGAGGAAAGAGAAGAAGCAGCATTGCTAATGAATGAATTTGAGTATTATGCCCTTTATAGCATCAAACATCTTAATAATAATAGAGGCTATATTGACCTAAACACAGAGCAGAAGGATTCTATCTGTTGAGGTGTTTTTCTTTTTCATAGAGATCTTGATTTTCAGATTTTGCATGTTTTATAATCATTTGTGGCTCAAACTTGCTATTTTCTGCATGACAACTTCACTTAAGTGAGTAATGGAAGGATTTTACACCAGGAGAGCAGAGTAGATGCAGAATTGCTGTGTCCCTGCCTAGCCGGACACCTGATTGCAGTGGAGGGACAGCTGCTAACCTCTTTAATCCACTTGTCTCTTTCCTCTCCTTACTGGAGTTAGAACAGGACTTGGACCTGTTTGGGATTGCCTAGGACAGGCTTGGTATCTCATACAGATTTTAACCATTGCCTGTCCCAGCCCTAGGGGATGTGCCACAGCAGGAGGTTCCTCCTCGGTGTGGGGATTCCAGCACTCACCTGGAAATTCCCATGCTGAGTCTGTGGGCTCTTGTGCTGCCATCATGGGGAGCTGGCACCAACATTGAACCCCATGTGTAGCTCAGAGGTGGGAGATGCCCCAGAAGTCTGCTCAGCTGCTGAAAACTTCAACCTGACCATTTCACCACTTCATACTCCTGTAAGCCACTTGCAGGACATGGGGATATTAAAGGCACTGCTTTCCACTCCTAGGTTTCATAAGGTGCAATTTTGGTTCTCTTTGTTTTTCAAAGCATGTCAGCTTAGCTGCCAAACTGTGGCCATGCATTCTCTTTTCTCTCCCTCCTCCTTTCCAAGCACCTGCAGTGGCTTTGAGCATACACTCATTCTCTTTTGCTTGCTGCATACATGCTCAAATTGTTATTTCCCAGCAGATGTATTGCATGAAGGTATTGAATTCCCACCCTTCCCACCCCTCTCTCAGAGCACTGACTCTGCTCTCACAGAAGCACCAGTTTTATTATAACAGTGTTTAGGCTTCATTCTCAGAATCATCTGTCTTATAACAGAAAATGTTAAAAATATTGGTGATGGCGAAGCAGTGAGTGTAACCTCCAAATCTCCCCTGTTCAGATCAGATGTAGCCTTCCTGCTGTAATCATTCTTCTCTCCCCCTCTTCCCCTCCCTTCTCTCTTTTTGGATATGTGTTTCTCTCTGACTGTGATTCCGCAGTGGCAGAAAGGGGAAAATCTATCTGTAAAAGATGGACTCAGCCAAGCTTTTCTAGCTCTTTCCTG
>NW_009954546.1:989892-1012694 GCF_000747805.2 Chaetura pelagica
TCCGGAGGCTGGCAGCAGTCCCAGAAACCTGCAGTTCCTGCAGTCCTGCTGCTGTGGGCCTGCTCCACAAAGCCAGCATCCTAAGAGGATCACTTGGTGTGATGCCCAGGAAATGACAAACAGAAAAGGTCACACGTACTCCAAAAAGATATACTGCTCGGCAAATTTAATTGACATTGTGCAGCTTTTCAAAACGTCCCTGCAGACATTCCAGCATTTAACAGATGCAAGGAAAGAACAGCAAAATAACAGGGCTTTAGAGAAAGGGCAGAAAAAAACCCCCACAACATTCTGTCCCCCTGAAATAATTTTTTTCATACCCCGGTAATAACCTTTCACATGGTCTATTGGATCAGGATAATTTTTTGTTATCCCTGTTCTGGCAAGTGAAGTCTGCAATCCCATCCCCCAGTCTCTCTTCCTTCCCTCACACACACACTGCTGCTTTTAAAATCATTGAGCTTTCATTACACAGGGCAACTGTCCTTGTTGTTTACCCTGTGTGTTTTTCTGTTAAAATATTGTACGAGGAACCAACTCCCTGTCAAGCCCAGTGCTCTCTGGAGGTTCACCATGGTGTCCTGTGTTATTTAGCCAGAGGGAAAAATGCTGCCTGCATCAATGGCTGCTTTCTTTAGAGAAAGAAACAGAAAATCTGCAGAAATTTAAAGAGGTGGTCTGATATCCAACACTATTAGTAAGAGGCGATGGGAGAGCAGGAGTTGCTAGAATGTATCTAGGATGAAGGCAGGTGGTCCTGGTTCAGTGGGGGCTGTGCTGGGACTCAGCTCTTCATAATCTTTTTTTTTTTTTTTCTTTTTTTTTTTTTTTTTTTTTTTTTTTAAATTTCAGCCTCATTTTGCTAAGAAAAAAAATAAAATCAATTTTATTTTGTGGTTTGGTTTTTAATGTCCCAGTTAAATGGAAAACAGTGACAAAACTGCATACCGTATGGGTGCTGAAGATGAAGCAGGAGATGTGACACAACAGATTTGAATGCTTGGCCCATTTATATCCATGCAATACAGGATAAAAGGCACCAGATTTACTATATATCTGGGATCATGCAATCACTATGATTTAGATAGTTGAGTTAGTAAAGAAGCAAGATTTCTGTCCTTTGGGAGCCTTGACTCTTCACATCTTGAGTCCCACTAAGTGTGTCAGCTGGGTTGCTGCAGAGAGAAGTGATTAATATTTCCAAAGCTTTCACAAGCTGCTGTCTATATAAAGGATCAAGCTGTCCACTTGCATAGATGGTCTAAAGTACTTGGTACATTAGACTAAATACTTCAGGAGTGTATAAAACAAACACAAATATCTATGTAGGGGTTTCTCTGGTTACTGTGTTTAAGAAGAATTAGCCACCATATTTAGACTGTGAGCATATACACAAATAGCACCTGTGAAATCTGGTAATTTATTTGCCTGAATGTGGCTCAACTTCAGTCAGGCAGTCTTACAACTGTAATTTCAATTTACACTCAGTGGGACAAACCTTTTTTATTTAGCTGGAGAACAGTATGACCAGGGTGTAAAAGCAGTACAAAAACAGCCTATAGAAAACTGGGAGGATGGACAAATAGAAGTAATTTTGCATTGAAATAATGCTCTTGAATACCAAAACATATAGCTGGAAGTGTCAAAGTACTCTCTGTATTCAGCAACATCTAGCTCTACCAGCCACAAAAAGTGGGGAAATATGATATAACTTTTTTTTGGTAGGAGGCACAAATCAGTTGTGGTAAACTTTGGGAACAGAACCCAGGACTACCAGTCCTCCCCTGTGCTAAAATAACAGGTTTCACTCAAATATATGAAACTAGATGGTAACAGATCCATCTCAAGACAACTTTCTTAATTTCAGTGATTTTCTTCTTGAAAGGAAGACCTTGTTGGGAAGACAATGAAATATATTAATACTTCAGCATGGAGGTGGGAAGATCAGCTTTCTGAAGGAAAGCTGAACTTCATCGTTTATGGAGAGGTGTTTCCCTGTAGCTAAAACTTGGAGCAATTTTTTAGGACTCTGTTCTGCCTGATTCTGAACAGGGTTTGTCCATCCTCCATCTACCTGCATCAGGACAAAAGCTCACACTTGCAAACCCCATGTCTGTTCCTATACCACCAACCCCTGCAGAGTGTGAGAAGCATTAACCTTTCATTTGAAATGTCCATGGAAACTAGTGCAGCCCTATAATGATTTTCAGATCTGACACAGTTTAATTTGGTTGAAAATTTTCTGACTGTCAAGAAATGTGTGAACAAACACACCACAAATTACATGGTTTCACAAAAAGATTCTAACATCCTTGTGGACAAGGCAATTCTATTTTAAGAATGTGCTATCAGAAATAGTTAACTTTCCAACAGAAAGTGTTTCCAAGAAAGGGTATTTGCTCTTTACAAAATCAGTGTATATTAAATGACTCATAACTGTGCAATATTGATGGTTGGTTGCATAACACACTCTCCTGTTACACTGGACTTCACAGAAGCAACATAATAAAACTCAGAAGTTGATCTCCCCTGTACTGCAGACTTCTATCAACTCAATAATATTGGTCAGGAGAGGCAAGAGGTGAGATCTCTGGCTAAAGAGCAGCACACAGAAAAGCCTGATTGTCAAAAAAAGGCACAGAAGCCAAAACTGAGCATTTACCATAACACTGCTTTTATTTAAGGACAAACGGAGAAGAGGAGGAAATCTGCATTTCCCCCCCTAAATAACCTTTCGTTTTTGACTTCTGGAGGGGAAGATCACTAAGGCATCTTGAAATTTTAAACACAGAATATTTTCTGAATTAAACCTTGATTTAGTCTTCTGTCTCAAAAAGCAAAAACTCTAATCCTCTAGACCATGGGAAACTTGCCAGCTGTGGAAATATTAAGGCTTTTACTGTATGCAAGTGAGCTGTTCTGACTCCATCTGCTAAAATAAAAGTTTTCACATATGGTTGTTTTGACTGATACCCAATCCTGAGAACTTTGTAAGGCAGTTACACATGGAGGCCTAGTAAAAAGCATACAACTCTTGTCAACTCATGAAGGCAATGGTTTCACTGGAGGAAAGTGAAAGGATAGGTCTTCATGACTTCAGTGGAGAGAGACAATGTTTATAAACTGCTTTTTTTTTCCAGAAAAAACACTATTAAAAACAAGAAGATATTGAAGCCTTTCTGGTCATCATGGGAAAACTTGTAAAGTGGTTAAAATAAGGCATATACCTCCTGATTAAATAGTTCTGATTTCTGGACTACTAATATTCTGCAAGTCAACATGTAGTTGATTTTATAAATCTTGGCATCAGACCTTCATGCTTTAATCTCTTGTTGCTAATAAGTGCTTGCAAATCTTAGTAGATTAAAACTTTAGGAAACATAGAAATCTCACTTTGAGGCCACTCCTTCCTTTTCCTGGAACATTTAGAACTAGAATAACAAAAAATTCTAAGAATAAATCCCTATGGTATAGCAATATGAAATGTTGTCCATGGTAACTCAAAGATTGTGTAGTCTCAAGGGAAAGGAGAGAATATAATTTAATTAAAGATTCTTTTTTTTTAAATTGAAAAATTGTATCATTCTTTAGCTCATTCTTTGCTAGGAAAAAAACCCCAAACATAAACTGAGTTATGGCTAAATGTGATGGATGCTTCTCGCTATTACACAACAGTCTAGCAGGAATCATAGAGTTTTGCAGAAATTTTGTGGAAGAGACCTCTGGAGGTCACCTAATCTGACCCTCCCCTCAGAGCAGGAAACAATGCATAATCCTATTTCCAATTGCAACTGTGGGGAAATCAGGGCAGGAAGGAGGTCATGATCTGAATTCCAGACAGCCTGCTTATTTTATTCTCCATTTTCAGCACAGAATTTGAACAGCTTTCATGGAGGAACAGCAACAACAACAAAACCCCTTGCAGATTTCATAGAGTCTCCAGATTTTCCATATATTTGAGAAAAGAGTTCTGGAAGGGGTCACATTATTTTTCCTTTTTTTTTTTTTTTTTTTATTTTTTAAATTTTATTTTTATTTTTATTTGATCCACATCCTCTTATCTTGTTACTGGGAACAGAGAAATAAGTCCAGGTGCCAACATTATACACCTAATGATGAAAGTTGCTTTTTAGATTAAAGCTTTACATTGCATCCTTAGGAGAGGGAAAACCACCATCTCCCCATTCTTTTTAATGTGTATCTGGCTGCTCTTGATAAAGAAATGTTTTGCCCATAGCCCTCACATGCTCAGCTCAGTTATTTAAACTCATGTAGGCATATTACAGACAAAAAAGGTCAGGATTTTGGTTTTATGTTTTGCTTGAAAGACTTGGACATCCCAGACCACACAGAGCTTTCTAAAAAAAATTCAGGGACATCTGTCAGTTTTGATTTATAACAACATATGTCAGATTTGATTGCAACATCACTCTATCCATTAATTACCATTGCTTTCTTCACCAACTCTCCAGGGGTTATAGTGACCTGATCTTGTTTCAGCTGTGAACAACAGGATTCAATGTCCCCATGCCATCATGTTTTCAGATTAGTGACCAGGCAAAAACCGAGAGATGTGGTCAGAGAGTCAAAGGCACATAAAGCAAGGTGTTGAGGATGTCCTTGCTCCATCACCAGCATCACTGTTAAGATATGCACCATGAATACATTCTCTACATGTACTGCTAACACATAGAATCACAGAATCATCATGGTTGGAAAGGACCTCTGAGATCACTGAGTCTAACCACCAATAGAAAAAAACCCAACCTTTAGCACCCTTAGCATCTCTGAGCTGCATTGTGTGGGTACACACAATTCATGGAGTTCTTGCTCTAAAATATTTGAACTGTGCTACATAACCTGGTGTAGACAATTTCTGGGATTCTCAACTTGATTTTAAGCAAGAAAATACCTCAAACCTTTTTTCTCCCCTAATTATCACGAAGGGGGTTTTTAATCAGTGCCAAAGCACAATTTTCTCATCAAAAGTAGAGGAGTTCTAGGTATAAATACAGAACAAGTCTATTGCTTCTGTTGCTTCAGATCAGAAATTGGTGGAGCAACCAAGCTCATAAAATCTGAGCTCTTTCTTTTAAAATTTGGAATTTATAGCCAGAATCCAATGTTGGTGTTTATTTTGCTTTACTTAGTTTGGTCTGATCTCTCTTCAGCTTTAAATTTCTTAACAGTTATAAATCCAAATAACTGCCAGGCTACCTTGGCAGCAGGTTCACCACTGAGCAGAGACTGAAGATCAAATACAGAATTAGTATTGGACAATGTTTCTGGGAAGGCAGAATTCTCCTAGATTTTTTTTTTTTCCTGTGAAATTTTTTATTCTCTTGAGAAGTTTGATCTTGAAGGAAAAGGCCCAAACCAGGTCTCTAAAGAGTTTAATACTAAAACACATTTTGGACAACTTTCAAGCAGCTTAATTCCAGATCGGAATTGTACAGTATAACAAATTTATAGAATAGTTCATATTGGAAGGGGATCTCTGAAGGCAATGTGGTCCAACCTCCTGCACTGAGCAAGTTTGCTTTCAAAATTAGATCTAGTTGCTCAGGGCCTTTTTCAACTCAGTTTTGGAAACCTCTGAGGAAGGAGGTCTGCCCAATGTGCTTCCATGTATGAACACTCTTGAAGTGAATAAAATTTTATTCTGTCCAGTGGGACAGAAGTTCACACTCAAGTTCTGGGGAATGTACAGAGATGAAAACTGAGAATAAAACATGAACCATGCACATTTATGTAAAAAACAAGTAGAAACAGAAAAACTTGGATCAATGGAAAGGCAAGAAATTCAAAAACAGGGAAAGGCTGAAATCTTTGAACCAGGCTATGGAACTCCTCTCCACAAGGTGTCATTGAGGCCCAGAAATTAGGAAGATTTGCACAAATAACAGGAATATCCAGAATGATCTTGTATAAATGCTAAAAAATCTTTGTGAAAGGGATGTTAAGACTTCATGTTTCAGGGTTTAGCCCAATCTGTAACTGTTATGATTTAGGATGAAACATTTGCTGAGAACAGATTACCCAACATCTGCCTTCTGCAAGCTGAGTACACATTCCTTGGAGGCATCTGGCTTGGACTTCTGCTGGAGAATGGATATGTATTAGCTAGGCTGTGGTTCTGATCCAGTCTGGCCCTTCCTACTTCATTCTGGACTTTTTTTTTTTTTTATTTATTTTTTTTATTTTTTACCAGAGAAAATCAAATTGCTGCAATATTCTCCTTGTCTTTGAACACCCAATTTTAAATACAAAATGATGGAGACAAACAGAAAATAAACTATCCTGCAACATGAGGTCTTTGGAGACAGAATCTTCCAGGGCAACTAGCCATTGCCATTTCTCTCCTCTGTATCATCCATTCTGCTCACTATGCAGCCATGTATTAAAACCCCCTGCATTTACCACAATTCCCTGTGCACCCCCATGTGGTCTGTTCCTCTTTTCTTGCCTAACTGCCTTGGTTTCCCTAACTGCAGTAAAAAAATTAATCTCATGGATTTCAAACCTCCAGTCACAGATAGAAGAGGAGAAGAACATAGGTGCCCATGACAGCAATGCCTTTCATTCTACCTGACCCAGCACTCCCTTAACTTGTCTGTGTTTCTGGTAATCTGCACAAAGCTCTGGGATAGATCATGGCTCCATCGTGCATACACATTTTTCTCATGGAACCTTTAGCACTATGTTAATTTTAGTAGTCCCTGCTGTGGATTTAAATCACTGGGACAATTTCACTTGCCATGTAACTCGAACTAAGTCTGCTATAGAGCAGAATAGATTAATTGGGTTTACTATTTTTATATCTTGGAGTTCATTGTTCTTTTAAACATCACATGAGTTCTAAATATGTAGCTGAAGATGATGGATGTCTGTTTTCCATACAGTATAACACAACTTAATGGAGTCATAAGATTTCTGCCAACGTATTATAGAATTTCGAATCTAAATAACTCTTGGATTACTGGCATCCTTGTCTCTTACCACAAGTGATCATATACCATGGTGGCAGCTGTAATATAAATCACAAGAGTATCTCTCTTTATCTGTCATTGCTATAACTACGTTTCAGGAAGAAGAAAAAGGCATCTATCTAGAAGCAGGTGAAATCTACAGGACATATGCCAAGAGATTTCTGGCCCACTGATTTCATTGCAATGGCAATATTACACCACATATTGATTTTTTCAGAAGTGAAGAAATACTCCTGTTTAGTTTTTGAAGACATCCTGCAGTACTAGCTCTGCCTGCACCCGTCCCTGGTTAGAAGATCTAACTCCACACCAGAACAATAAAACTGTGTTGACTCTTCTCTATCAGCTCTGCTGAGCAGTGATTACATTCAGGAGGATACTGCATCTAAAGTTTGAGAATTTTAGGTAACCTGATGTTTTAGAGAATCTTACTCTTTCAGAGAGACTTGGTGCTGCAGTAGGATGGTAGTTCCGCCAGTAGGTGGATGTAATTCAAATCTATGGATTTCTTAAAACAGGTGAGTAAATCTACTGATTCAGACTAAGCTTATTCAGGTTTCATCAGCAGCATTACAGGTGGCTGTTGCTCATAGTTACTGCTAGAATCTTTTTTCCTGAGCTGGTCATTATTCACTTTAAATGAGGGAATTGGTCTTATGTGGAAAAAGTACATGTAAAAAACCTACATGAAATTCTTTTAAAGAGCAAAAGCTTCACCTCTTGTTTCTACCACTCTACAAATCATAGAATCATTCAGTTTGAAAAAGCCCCTTGGGATCACCAAGTCCAACCATCATCCCTGCTCTGCAAAGTTCTCCCTTAAACCATCTCCAGCAACACCACATCCAAATGACCCTTAAACATATCCAGAGATGATGACTCAACCACCTCCCTGGGCAATCTATTCCAGAGTCTGACCACTCTTGCTGTGAAAATGTTTTTCCTCATGTCCAGTCGAAACCTGCCCTGCTGCAGCTTGAAGCCCTTCCCTCTTGTTCTGTTGCTAATTACCTGTGAGGAGAGACCAGCACCAACCTCTCTACAATGACCTTTCAGGTAGTTGTAGAGACTGATGAAGTCTCCCCTCAGCCTCCTCTTCCTCAAACTAAACATTCCCAGCTCCTACAAGCATTCTTCATCAGATTGATTCTCTAAGCCCTTCACCAGCTTTGTTGCCCTCCTCTGTCCTCGTTCCAGCACCTCGATATCACTCTTGAATTGAGGTGCCCAAAACTGGACACAACACTCCAGGTGTGGCCTCACCAGTGCTGAGTACAAGGGGACAATCACCTCTCGACTTCCGCTGGTCACACTATTTCTAAGACAAGCCAGGATGCCATTGGCTTCCCTTGACACCTGTGCTCACTGCTGGCTCATATTCAGCTACTTGTCAATTAGAACCCCCAGGTTCTTTTCTGCCAGACACTTTCCAGCCACACTTCCCAAGCCTGTAGTGTTGCCTGGGGTTGTTGTGGCCCAACTGTAGGACCTGACACTTGGCTTTGTTGAAGCCCAGACCATTGACATTAGCCCAATGATCCAATCTATCCAGGTCTCTCTGTAGAGCCTCCCTGTCGTTGTGCAGATCAACACTCCCTCCTAACTTGGTGTGATCTGCAAATTTACTGATAATACACTCTTTGTCCTTATGAAGGTCATCAGTAAAGATTTTAAATAGAAATGTTGACATACAATCAAAAGATCAACATTTACCAATTTCAAGCCAAATTAAAGGCTCTAATCTAGCAGCAGAGGTGAAATAGCTCTATTCTTCTCCCATTTCAAGGTTGACAGCATGAGACTCTGTGGCGCACAGAGAGGTAGAGATCAAACCTCCAAAGAAGATCTACCAGCACCTCTACGTTTTACTCCCACCACTGTAACATGTCTTCTGCTCACCTCTCTGCTGTGTGAAGTGCATTCCAGAGGATAAAACACACCCCTGCCCACAACCCTGTGAGTAAGAACGTTACAGGGGGGCCCTTACTCAAAGTGTTTTAAACTTTCACTGAATTACCAACAAGCCCTGTGGGAGGAGAGGATTCACTCAGAACAACAACAAAGGCTATTTGAAAAGCATTTGGATGTTGCTTTTGACAGAAGGAGAAGAGTTTGTCTCTGACTAATCTTAAATTGCAGACAGTAATTTTAAAAATGGTTACACTGTGCACTATATTCTGCTGGAAATGAAGCACTCTGCTTATTGTGATCTTGGTACCAACTGACTCTTTAGAAGTGGTTGCCATGGGTGAACTCATTTCAGGTCTCAAAATACAAATTTCCCCGGATACAATAGCTTAAGTGAATTACGAAACTCTCTACAGTGTTGCACATCAAGAAGAAACTGTAAAATGCTGATAAGATGCTACAGTGTAAGCAAGGAGATTTAAAGGTCATTCTGTCTTTTTTATCTGCTGAAGATTTCAGACCAAGCTAATTGCAATAGCACCTGAACACCTAATAGGCTGTACAGAATTTGGTAGTAATCTTAAGTGAATACACAAACATATCTATAAAGTCTCCAAACATCTTCCATACTTGAAACCAGGCCTGATGAATCCAGTCCATGTTGGACTGGAACATCCATATTTCGTTTCTAAAACAAATGACCTGTTGAGAGTTTCCCTGCCTTACAAAAAAAAAAGTGTGTACTGAGCACACCCAGTATAGTTCTGTCTCTGGGAAGTTCTGTAATATAAGGAACAATTGATATAATGAGACTAGAGAAGCTGAGGATCACTGATGTAAGCACACCAGCAGGTTATGGACTTGAGGAAGAAGGGATAAATTGTCCTGCTTTTTTGTGTCTCTCTTTGTTCACTTCGTTTCATTCTATAAAGAAATTAATCCTTGGAACACAAGTTAGCTTTGGTATTAAAAAAAAAAAAAAGTCAAGCAACTGAAAGGGAAAATCAACAAATCTGTTGAGAAAAAGTTTTTTTTTTCCATCTTGAGTTGTAACTACAAGTGCAGTAATAGCAGCATGACATTCGGCAGCTGACTGAGTCTAAATTATAGAAACAAGTGCTCAGAAGTTTTGAATTGTAGTGTTTTGATGCCTTTCTTAATAAAAATGTATATATACTTTTAATGACACTTTGGGGGAGTTTAAAAAAAAAAAATAAAAATGAGTGGTTTCCTACAGGCCCTCAATTTAAAAAATCAGTCCTATTGAAACCTGCTTATTTATTCACTTGATTATGTATTAAAAGGCTGTATGAATTGCACAGTAGGGGGCAAGGAAATGACATGTAAAATCAACAAATACTTACTTCAGTGTGTGCCATGGCACACATTTTTATTTTGCTACAATTCTCCTTCTATTACTCTTCATTATGCTTTATATTTTAGCACCATCAATGTTCTCTGGGCTATTCCATGCTGATTTATATATGCCTCAGAATTCGATCCAAGTAGTTCGTTATTCTTATATTTTGATATACAGGTATTGACAAAGATGCAAAATCAATACTAAGCTAATTATTTTGGCTGCAATTACAACTCTTACAGTGTAAAGCTTTGGAAAATAATATCAGAAAATAAAAGGAAATACATAAAACTCAGCCAAGAAACTATTCCACACAAGTCTTAGCCCTATTCTTACTGACTTCAGTGCTATAAATCAGGGCCAGAGTGTCTCTAATATATATACACACAAGGCTCATGGTATTAGTCTTATTCTTATATTTTTGTAAGAGATTCTGTTCAAACATTTCTTTATGAAACAGGAGACTCATTGTTTTAGTGGGTTGCTCTTATATGAGAATGTGATCTATAACCACAGCAGCTGGACTGAGTATTGCAAATTAAATAAGGAAGCTATTGTAATTAATCAGTTACAATAACTAACTAACAGTGTTCACCTGAGGATCACGGCTCTTTCTAATCCGAATCTACCTTTTTTGTGAACTGAACTTGGAAATAATGACTGCTACCTGGTGACAAGAGTTATCCTTCCTGTGTCAGTCATAGCCTTCACTACTAATTTTTCCTTGATACTTTCATAATCATGGCCTGCTGCCTCCAAGAGGCAGGTTTTCACAGAGAAGAGAAAGTCTAACATAATAATTATCTTTCCCTCCTCCACCCCCTTGGATAACACCCCATTCTCCCGCTCCAGCATATTTCTCTAGAAGGAAAACTTGGACTTTATGTATTCAACACATTGTGTGGAACTATTTCAGACCTTTGGGTCATGAATAGCCCATTTCTATTAAAAGTAATGGTGTTATTCTTGGCGATGTGAGCTTGTGTGACTTGCTCAAAAGTAGACATCTGCCTATACATATAAATCAGCCCCTGTAGTTGCAGGAGAGCAGAGGAAGAGGAGGCACAGCTCATCTCCAACTTCAAAGTTACAACAGCAATTTACTTTTGTACTTTCCACCACTGAGATTTCCATCGTTGTTTCAGTTCTGTTGAATTAGGATTAAATTGAAGGAAGCAATTTTGGAACCTGGCCTTGGGGGCCTCAAAGGCAAGGATATGGGGAGAGCAGCTCATGAATGGGCTGCAGGCTGGGGTCTTTTGGGAAACACACACCTGCTGCAGAAAAGAGTGATTAGCGCCGGCTCAACGAGCCTCATTTGCAACGTGCCTGGAAACCCCTCCTTGCCCTCTACTCACTGGGGCCTAGCTTGTGCAGAGGTGAAAGCAGCCTCCACTCAGTGCGTTCCCTACTGCTTTTATTTTTAATTTTAAGAAACTGAATACAAAATCCCTGGTGCCAAGACTGACAGAGTCTGTCCTTACGCAAAGAATGGATCTAGTCTGCTGCCTTCACCAAGGCTTGAAACAGCCTAGGGCTGGGAAGAAAGTGCAGCAATTGGCTTTTTGCCCAGAAAATAAGACCCTCCGAAAGGTCACGTGCACACACACACACATACACACACTAGCAGAGAGGTCTCATGGGAAGAGGAGGTGAAGAAAAAATGTTCTTTTCTGCAAGGTTAATTGACTAGAAGGTGAACTTCGTCTGAGGACAGCCTCTTGTGCTGAATGCCTCCGTGAGTTATTTGGTTGGAGAGGAACAGATGATGGACTCAGAATAACTATGCAGCACAATAGAGTGCAACACTTGGGAGAAGTGTTTTTTATAATCCGGCCTCAACAAACAGCAGGCAGGGCTCAGTATCCATTGCAATTTTCCTTTTTGGGTACACTGGGTCAGTCACACCCTCTGCTGATCACAAAATCACAGAATTTTTTGAGTTGGAAGGGACCTTAAAGATCATTGAGTTCCAACTCCCCTGCATGGGCAGGGACCTTCCACTAGAGCATGCTGCTCAGAGCCCCATCCAACCTGCCCTTGAACACCTCCAGGGATGGAACCCCCCACAACATCTCTGGGCAGCCTGTTGCAGTGTCTCACCACTGAAGAATTTACGCCTGATCTCTAGCCTAAATCTCTCTTCTTTCGGCTTTAAACCATTGCCCCTTGTTCTCTGCAAGCTCCTGTGAAAAGACTTTCCCCAGCTTTCCTGTAGCCCCTTCAGGTACTGAAAGGCCACTATGAGGTCCCCCAGGAGCCTTCTCTTTTTCAGACTGAACAACTCCAACTCCCTCAGCCTATCTCCATAAGAGAGGTACTCCAGCCTCTGCATCATTTTTGTGACCCTTCTCTGGATACGTTTCAACAGGTCTCCATCTTTCTTGTGCTGGGGGCACCAGAGCTGTCTGCAGTATTCTAGGTGAGGTCACACTAGGTCAGAGTAGAGGGGCAGAATCACTTCTCTCAATCTGCTGGCCAGACTTCTTTTTTTGTGAGCAAGGACTGTTGAATGCTAGGCACCTTTGAAAATCATAATCCATGTATAGGTGGTGAAATACTGATGTGAAGGCTCTAATTCAAGATTCTCAGTCAAGATCATGGAAGGTATTTAGAAACCCAGTTCCCACCAATTTGCAATGAAAAACTTTATATCCTTGAAGATGACAATCCCCAACTTTAATGGGAGGAAAATTGTGATGACATGATTATATCAACATATTAAATCACTCATGGGCCCTAGGTAGGTTTTAGTAGAGGTGGTTCTGTCCCTGTTAGTTTACTGCTTAAAGACACCAAGAGAAACTCTGACAGTTCTGAAAGTTTTTATTTCCATAATGCTTTTTTGATGGAGCTTCATATTTATTTTTTTTTGTTTGCTTGAAACGTGATGCATCAGTGCAATGAAATAATTTAAACAGTCACTTGCTTTCCCTGAGATCTTTCCTTTTCCTGGTGAAGCAGTAGAGAATGTTGGGAAGAGGGGTGGGTTGTTGTGTTCAGGAGAAGAGGCCGTTCAATGAACAAGACAGGCAGGTGTCAGCAGCTCTTGACAGACAAATGAACATGAGCCACCAGTGTTCCCAGGTGGCCAATGAAACCACCAGCATCCTGGCCTGTATCAGGAATAGTGTGGCCAGCAGGAGTAGGGAAGTGGTCATACCCCTGTACTATGCACTGGTGAGGCCACACCTCAAGTGCTGTGTGCAGTTCTGGGCCTCTCACTATAAGGACATTGAGGTGTCAGAGTGTGTCCAGAGAAGAGCTACGAAGCTGGTAAAGGGTCTAGAGAACAAAATTTATGAGGAGCGGATGAGGGAATTGGGGATGCTTAGTTTGGAGAAGTGGAGGCTGAGGAGGGACCTCGTCACCCTCTACAACTACCTGAAAGGAGGTTGTAGGGAGGTGAACATTGGCCCCTTCTCCAGAGTAAATAGGAGCCAGAGGAAAACATAGGATCACAAAATGGTTAAAGTTGGAAGGGACCTTAAGACCTTAAAGATCTTCAGATTCCAACCTCCCTGCTAGGAGTCGGGATGCTTCACACTAGACCAGGCTACACAAGCCTCATCCAACTTGGACCTTGCACTTAGCCTTGTTGAATTTCATAAGGTTGGCACTGTCCCACCTCTCCAGCCTGTTAAGGTCCCAGAGGGATGACCTCCCTTCCCTCTTGGGTGTCAACCACACCACACAGTTTAATGTCATCAGTAAACTTGCTGAGGATACACTCAATCCCACTGTCCATGTCTCCAACAAAGATGTTAAATAGCACTGGTCCCAGTACTGAGTCCTGAGGGACACCACTTGTCACCTCCACTCAGACACTGAACCATTGACCACAACTCTCTGGGTCTGGCCATCCAGCCAATTTCTTATCAACCAAATGGTCCATCTGTCAAATCCATGTCTTCTCAGTTTGGAGACCAGGATGCCATGTGGGACAGTGTCAAATGCCTTGCACAAATCCAGGTAGATGACATCAGATGCTCTGCCACTATCTTGAAGTTGTGGCAGGGGAGGTTCAAATTGGTTATCAGGAAGAATTTCTATACTGAAGGAGCGGTCAGGCACTGGAACAGCCTGCCCAGGGAGGTGGTTGAGTCACCATTCTTGGAGATATTCAAGAAATGTGTAGAAGTAGCACTTCAGGACATGCTCTAGTGGCCTATGTTATAGAGGGGTTTTGTGTGTGGTTTTTTTGGTGGAGTGAGTGAGGTTGTTCATGTTTGTTTGGGGCTTTTTTTGTGTGTTTTTGTTTGCTTGCCTTTTTTTTCTTTTTATTTTTTTTTTTGTTATGTTTGTTCTTGGTTTAGTTTTTGGTTTTGCTTTCTATTTTAATTTTCTGTTTGTTCATTTTTTTCCTTTTTATTGTTTTTGTTTTGTTGTTAGGTTTGTTTTGTGTGGAGTTTCGGTGTTTTGAGTTTGTTTTGTTTTGTTTTTTTTGTGTTTTGTTTTGGTTCTGTTGGGTTTTTCCTTTGATGGTTGGGCTTGTTGATCTCAGAGGTCCATTCCAATTATCATGATTCTGTACAGAAGACCTGCACCGCACACCCTCAGGAAGCTCACGCAGATCCTGGCAGTCCAGCTGTTAGCTCTGCTCTTAGTGGATTCCTAAGCCACTCATTGCTGGAGTGCTGTGTCTGGCTGCTTTTATACCATGAGCAAAAGGAAGAATTGAAAGGAAGGGTTCAGCATGACAAGTGACCTTACAGGGCGTGAGCCAGGTTTGTGTCCAAAACCTCACTGTTTTGTGAAAGAGGAACTTTTCCCAGGATAATGTACACCTCCTGATACAGGATCTTGGCCAAATGCTACAGAACCCTGTGGGATTTCCAGATTGGAGCAGAGTCTCTTTTACACAGCCTGGGAAAAGCGAAAGTGGGTATAGGTGAGCTGTTGACAATGAGTCAGTGCTGCTGACAATCAGTCAATACTTGACTTCTTTAGTCTTTCAACCACAGTGAAAATTAACATCTCAAAAATGGGCTGTGGCAAAAAGCGAAACTCTAAGAAGAAGCAGTAAAGATTCATGTTCAGCTTAGAAAATGATTATTGTTATTTATAATAACATTTATTGTTATTGTTACAAGAGTACCTGGAGATTCCACCTGGACTCAGGGACTTGTTTTGTTGGTTCTTCTCCACTTCCCCTCTCTTGCCTCTCGTAAAATACCTTTTCCACTAGTATCAAAGCACTGCTGATAATACACTGTTTTGTGGCCAAAGCCTAATCCTTCAGAAAACTGATCCTGGACACTGTCTTATCAGCCACATATCATCTGCCTTGATTTCAAGTTTCATCCTGTCTGCAGATGGATTAACAAGATGCAAGGTCCAGTAACTACAACCCAGAAAAAGTCCAACAAACAACTTCTAAAAGGTGGTGGAAGAAGAAAAGAACTGTAAAAAACATCAGCTCTAAATATGTCCTCTAAGGACCACATTAAAATTTATAGATTAAAAAAACCCACTATATAACGCATCAAAATGAAGCCAAATCAGCAGTTTTGGCCTTGCCTCTCTAAGCAGAAAGGTTTTGCTGTCTGACTTCTCCTTGGCTGCCTTTCTAGGCCTGCAATTCACAGCTGCATTGAAGCGGAGCAGGTCCAATAATGCCATTTGTTTTCCACTGAAGAAAAAAAGAAAAGAGAGAAAGAAGGACATATAAATGGATCACAGAAGAAGGGGGCCATTAGCAGACATTTAGTCTGACCATGGCTAGAAGTGCAGATGGTTCAGAGGAACACAGCCAACTTGGCGTTTATATAAGCTATCTTGTATCTCCCTCTTTTTTTCCTGCACTGGCACTCAAATTGATTAAGAGGTCAAATAGAGGCTGCTTCAGTGTGAGAGTATGCATGATATATGGCAAAAAAATCTGTCTCACAGCTAAGGCTTTTTAAACAGCATAAAAGGCAAATCAATGTATAAACTCATTCTCAGTCTGTTTAAGTCTTTTCTTCCTGAAAGCCATATGGACTCTGCTCCTTTTTTGCTTTTTTTATTTATTTTTTTTTCCCCCCAAATAACTTCATGACACGTATTTAAAGAAGTAGGTGAAGAAAACCAGGTGGACCAGTGGAATGTGTACTCATGAAGGTGGAATAGGGAGGGCACTTTTAATAAAGCAGGTGAAAAAATACTATAAGCAAATTAGATTTAGTCAATAGGTACAATGAATATTCTTCAATGAATCCATTTTCTGAAGTGTGAGGGAGAAAAGAAAACAACCAAAGCGTCCAAGTCTTCTTAACTGACTACTTCATTTGTGGCAACCTACATCCTGCACTGTCTAGACTTTTGGCTCACGTGTTTTTTGTATGCCTGTTTTGCAAAGAAGTTTTAACTCAATGGAAATTTGATGGAGGAGATGTCTTCTACAATAACAAAAGTAATGATCTTCATATGAATCCAGACAACTGGGATTTTGATCCACTGTAGATGTTTAGACATCTGTTGTTCAATTGCTTTAGGGATACAGAATGTCTGAATACATAACCAGTGCTTAAATCATAGGCTCATAACAGAGAAGCCCTATCAAGACCCAGTTGGTGACCTGATTGATTCTTTGAAGCTATCTGGACATAGAACTTCACTGAACTTCAGACACCTTGAAGTGGCTCAGCATCTGAAAATCAGGCAAAGCTTGGAGCTTTATTAAAGGCAGAATCCCACCCCTAAGTACATCTAAAGATTTGGGTCTGAACTGAACTTCAGGTTGCAATAGCTCAAGGACTGAAGTCTTCCTTGCACTTTTAATGTTTAATTATCCCAGGTGCCACAGGGATGGATACATAGAAAACAGATGGAGAGGTATTCCTGAGCGTCTAAAGATAAGCAGATCAGTTAGACCAGGTTTTGTAGATCTTGTTTGAATACTTAATCACAGGAACACAGAGATGAAGAGAACCACATGGGTCAGAGAGCCTAGGTCTGTGATGTTTTCTCATTATGATTTACAACCTGGACAGTATTGAGAGCATGCCTGGTGCTTCATATAGTCAAACATTCTGACAAGCTGGTGTTTATTTTGGAGCCAAAGAAGGCCAGTCTTTTTTATGAAACAAGGTTGATCATATTTTTGGTTTTGAGACTAGGAGGTTGCTAGTAAATTTATTTACACTGTGTTCTGTGAGGTGATGTTTTTTTCTCATCTCCATTACTGTTGATTGTGCATCAAAACCTAGTACTTAATTTAAGAAGCACAATTGTTAAAACTTTCCTCATAACTTTACTGAATTATCCTTGAATGTATTTTTCTTTGGGCTGTTTAGACACAGTTACACATACATAGTGGAAGTTATCCGTAAGTGTTGTAGCTGGGTATATTGATGCAGTTTAATCACTTTCAATGTGCATTATAGAATTAATAGCAGTCTCAAGTTAAAATTGATAACCAAAATGTCTGTCTATTGAGTATGATTTTCTGTGACAAAAACCACATTTTCATGTCTGCTTCAAGGAAAAGCCTTTCACAGAGTCTGACATACTAGAATAAGTTTCTCTATAAATATCCTGGAGGAAGCAAGTGCAGATGATTTTAGAAACACTTATTGGACTGTAGAAAAGGAAAATTACTAAATAAATTAATATATATATATTTAAATACACATATAAAACACCACTAAAAGATTCAGAAATTATCAGTTGATATTTTAAGCATTTTACTGACAGAATTGACCTTTGATAACAATGATGATAACTATACCAATAAAAAATAATATTCATTATTCTATGCCATATAATCAATTTATTTGTTTTGAGTTGGTAACAATCAGATTATTGACTTTTAATAATTTTGTAGCCCTTGGTAAATTATTTATGAATGTGCCCTTAATAAAATGTGACCATTAAATATTTTCTTCATGTAATTTGCATCTGAAAACTTCTCTCTGATACCTAAAGTGACCAAAATGTTCACTGGGAAATTTTTTCTAGTAATTAAATGTCTTTCAAATCTTGCTGAGAGTAATAAATTTAAACCAGTGAAAACCACTTTCTGTGCACCGATACGAAAAGATTTCTGAAAATGGATGTAGGATGGAAAAACTTAGGTCTAGTAGGATGTTTCTTACAGCTGGAGTGTTTTCAGGAATGCTTACAGATACTCAGTGCAAGGACGTGTAAATTTTTAAAGCTACCTTGGTTCAGGTACTAAACATTTCCAGAACTGAGTGTTACTAGAAAAGTAAAACATAAAATGCAAAGCCATCTGAGAAAAACACTTAAAAATAATCCTCAAGCATACAGCTGAAAACACAAGTTCAGACATGTAAGGAGATATTAATTTGCCAGGCAATAAATTAGAATAATGTGCCAATGTATGACAGTAGATAGGCATGGCAGACATCTGTAACATATACATGCGCCACTGAGCTGGACACAAGCTATTGTGCCAAGACTTTAACCCCAGGCACAAATCCAGGCTGGGGGGAGAATGGCTGGAGAGCAGTCCTGAGGAGAAGGACTTGGGGGTGGTAGTTGATGAGAAGCTGGACATGAGCCACCAGTGTGTGCTGGAGCCCAGGGAGCAACTGCATCCTGGGCTGCATCAGAAGTTTGGCCAGCAGGGCCAGGGAGGTGATTCTGCCCCTCTGCTCTGCTTTGGTGAGACCCCACCTGGAGTGCTGTGTGCAGTTCTGGGGCCCTCAGCATGAGAAAGATATAGACCCGTTGGAGAGGATCCAGAGAAGGGCCACCAAGATCAGCAAAGGGCTGGAGCAGCTCTGCTATGAAGACAGGCTGAGAGAGTTGGGGCTGTTCAGCCTGGAGAAGAGAAAGCTCCAGGGAGACCTTAGAGCACTTTCCAATACTTGAAAGAGGCTCCAGGAAAGCCTGGGAGGGGCTTTTCATCAGAGAAGATAGTGATAGGACAAGGGGTGATGGTTTTAAACTGAGAGAGGGGAGATTTATGTTAGATTAGTAAGAAATTATTCACTCTAAGTGTGGTGAGGAATTGGAATGGGTTGCCCAGGGAGGCTGTTGATGCCCCATCCCTGGAGGTGTTTAAGGCCAGGTTGGAGGAGGTTTTGTGCAACCTGGTCTAGTGGTTCCCTGCTCATGGCAGGGGGGGTGGAACTTGATGGTCTTTAGGGTCCCTTCCAACCCTAATGATTCTATGACCTTGTGACTATCAGTGCATAAGGATGCTTTATTACAAGAAACAGAATCCAAAAGACATACAGAAAGCTCAAGAGATTCCTGTTAACTCTGCCTCCAAGACTGTAAAGATCTGTTACGGTGGGAAAGTCTACTTAATGGGTTATTACTCAGCTTTTCGGCAATACAGAATTATCCAGCACATTAAGCAATGATATAGTACTAACTTGTAAATGACAGATTGTTTGCTACAGGACTTCAGAGAAGTTAATAATCATGATAATGGAACACGAGTCACAAGTGTCTCTTGTATATCACTTTTTCACTTTTATAGACAAGTATAAACTTATCACATCAAAGGCTTGTACTACACAGTCAAGTGTGAGAATCAATTAAGTTGTTTGAAAGGGTTTGCAGGGCAACCTGAGGGAAGAGTTTACCCAGCACACTGCCCTGCCTTTGCCAACTGTTCAGAGAGCTGAGGGAGGAAGAAAAACATCTTTTCACCCAATATCTAACATGAGGTAAAGCCAATTAACTTTGAAGGAGCTATCTAAACCTTTCAAAATTAAACATCTCACTCTATTACACTAAAATGTTAACAATAAAAAAATAAATGCCATGGAAAAACACTAGCAGAAAAGAGTTCAGCTTTTTAGAGAACTGACCCTAGCCACCCTGAGGATTACCTATATGAGGTAATGAAAGACCTGTTTTCTAAGGACAATCAGAGTGATTGCCATCCATTGCCACATCTTCATTCTCTTTTTCTTTCACTACAATGCAGTGAAAACCAGTTCCCATTTTTAATTATTCACAAATATTCTAAATATTCCTTAAAAATCAGAAGAAATGAGAAGAATATGATGGATTGCAGCATCAAAAGCAGTTACTAAGAATTTCTGGAAGTCTCCATATAGACATCACAAAGTTCTTCTCAGATGCAAAGAAGATTATGACTGATATGAAGATGTATAATCTTAGTGTAAAAACACCAAGGTTTAGCAGCTCTGTCACTGTCCCCAGCAGCCACTTCCAATATCCAATTTTAACTTCTACACACTAGATCTTGGCATTTAAGTATCCGAAAGACTGGAAGGTTTCTCACAGTATATATCTTTTCCATGTGCCATTGCCTATGAAGTGATCAAAGAACTGTCTCACTCTCAAAAGAACCAGACTGAGTTCCTAACTCTCTGAAGTGCAACACCTTCATGCACACATCAATACTGATAACTTATCAGTTATCTGGGACAGCATATTTAAAATACAGGTGGGCAAGTTATGGCAGAGAAATTTTATGGAGAGCATTCTGGGAATATTAATTTGATTTATAACAAGGTAATCCAGGAGTGATTCAGAGTACAGTTAAAATTCTGGTTAAGTAGTATGGTATAAAAGCCTACATTTTCATTCTTACTTACTATCTTAAAGCCATATAGATTTGAATGTAAGAAAACACTCTTTGCCTTAAGCAGATAGAAATATTTTTGTGTTGCAGAAACTTTTCCAATCTTTTGCTGTGTTATGATTTTCTGATGTAGGAAGAAAGCACAAATGTTGAATTCTTTTTGAAAACTTTTCTTCCTAGTAAACTTCAGAGTTTCTTCCCAGACACTGGGGAACTCTAGGGACACAGACCCAAATTTGGCCCATCTGATTCTAAGTATTTATATGATCCTGTTCTGTTTCTAGGCTGGAGAGAGCATATTGAGCGCATCTAGAAAGCAAAATCTTTCAGCTAAAATCACTCTTTCATCTCTTTCTTGACCATGTGGAGACATGGTGAGACAGGCAGGTGGAACACATTCTTAGCAGAACACACACACTGTGGTCTTTTATATAACAAATACTGTGCTTTACAGGTATATCACAGAGTCAAAGTTTTTCCACAAATGCTAGAATGGAAACTGGAAGTTTTATTAAAACTGAAAAACTGCAGCATTTTCTTAGAAAACAAAATAAAACAACCTAGCCTAGAACAAAACATCCAGAGAAAGAGTATACCCTAAAATAACTACTATTAATTATACAGTTCTACTATAATATGATTGTAGACTGTGGGCTAAGGAGGAAAATAAAATATATTTATTAATAGAACTATTAAGTAAGAAAGACAATAAAAACTCTAAGCTTGGTTTTCTTGGCCCCATGGCATATAGTAAATGAAGTAGTTATCATCACAGAGAGCTACCTTGCCTTCCTAAGACCCATGATGATGCTTAGAGATCCTCGGACCAAATTAAGGCTTGCTGCCTTAAAGCAAATTGACCATTACTTATGTTTTAGATTCTTCCAGAAACATAAAAGAACAGGTGGCATTGTCCATCTGCTTGTTTATCCTCCTACTATGAAATTAATTATATTCTAATGAATTAGTCTTAAGCTGGGACTGCCCAGTACCTCTGCTATTGTTATTGTTAATATAGGTCAATGCTTTCCTTGTCTAAGGACTCTGACGTCTAATTTTCTTGCCACCAGCACTCTGACTTTATGTACAGGTTGGGATTATCAAATGCTGAACAGACAATATTGCAGCCTAAATTTTACTGAGTCCAGAGTAAAGAGAATGATCATACATAAACATAGTTTAGATTGTCAGTGAAACATAGTCTCTAGTAACAATAAGCCTACTTCTTACTTCCAAGCGGAAGAACTAAATGGGAAAGGAAAATCCACCAAGTAATGTAAGCAATTATATATATATTTCTAAAGATAATTAACCAGTTATACCAATATAGAATGGCTACCATCCCTGGTTGTAATTACAGGCTGAGGATACGTTGTAAAACAGTGAAACCACTCATTGTTGTTGTCCATCATTTATTACCTGCCTAATAAATACTTCAATTGTATGTAATAAATAATATATTCAGGCTCAATGAACAGATAATTCTTTAAATTATTTTTTAAATTCATGCAGAAGATTTTATTGTGAGTACTACTAAAAAAAATCTGTCTTTTATCTAAAGTGATTATTCATGATGTGCAGTAAAAGCTCCATTTGCATAGTATTGGAGAAGTGACCTTTAGCCTTCCTGGCAACAATAAAGTTGCATCTCAGTGTTGCTGTGCATTAACGTTCTTTGTTAGCCTTCCAAAACTAAAGTGATAATAAAACATATAGAATAAAACCCTTGTTTATGGCCTTCTACCAGCTGTTTTTTTTTTGATATCTCAAATATACTGCAATGACAAAATGTCCAGTAAATGTATTACAGCAAGTTGTTAGAAGGTGTCGCCTGCAGATGGTTAGTTGATGGGAAACAGTAAAAATGGAACCAATTAATGCCTTAGAGGAGGTCTGAGTAGTAAATTAATCTCAAAAAGATTTTTTAAAAGCTCTCTCTTTCACGATCTCCCATGTGCTGAGCTACCTTGTACTTGCTGATTTTATTGCCTGTTACACAGCAGAGCCTCTGGGAGTTAGCCATGTTCTTCAG
>NW_009954546.1:1012739-1031192 GCF_000747805.2 Chaetura pelagica
TCAGCAGGACTCATTTCCCCAGATACTGGATTTTTTTCTGCTTTGAGTAACTCTCAGCATTATACAACATAAAACATTTCCAATACCTCCTAATTTACCTGTCCTAACCTTCTTGGTTAGGTGAAGAAGAACTTCTTCACCTAAGTGAGTGAGAAGCGCCACCAACTTTCAATAAGACAAACCAGAGCAGCTTCTCTTTCTGTCTTTATTTCTTTTTCCCTCCTTGTCTTTCTCTCTACTCTTGACAGAAGTCCTTAAAGCAGAAATTAGTGACCACAGAAGACGTGGTTCTGTGCTGTGAAGATTACCAGCTCATGACTGGAAAGACCTATCCCATGGATAAACCCTTCTCCTGAAATATGGCATTGTCCTGGAGCTGAGATGGCAGTCTGGTGCTATCTGAGCAATAATTGCCACTGATTCACAATGCTGCCTGATATTGATCTTGAAATGCCAAGTCTAAGTGGCTTCTATGGAGATGACTGCACTGGCTGAATTCTCCAGGTCTTGGTCCATCACACTTTCATCCATGGAACCTTCTGAGGCCTGACTGCTGGAACCTGACTGGTATGTGCTCTGGGACTGATCTGTTTTACAGGGGAGCTCTGGTCTGATCCCCCAGAGAGATTTTTGCCTTTTAGAGATATGGTTGCATAGTATAGTGTCATGATAAATGCTTAGTTCTCAGTCAGACACGTAATCAGTTCAGGTAACACCGTCCAAGCATGTGGTGAATAATGACGAATGTAGGCAGGAGCAGAGAGCACACTCCATCCCTGGGAAAATAGGGGCATGGAGCACTCCTTACAATACATGAAGCTAGAGTTTTAATTAAGTAGTCTGTTACTGTAGATGATGAAAATCTAGGTTGCATGTAGGTTGTCAAAAAGCTTTAACTGTATGCCTGGGAGAGCCAAGGTAAAAATATAATAATAAATAAATAAGGAAAAAAAAAAAAAGAATAATTACAATTTCTAAATTATGGTCATGTTTCCTCTCCTGCACATCTATGGTCTCAAGCAGGTTTTGGGTGGATGTTCTCAAGACAGTGATTTTGTTTTAGCCCTGTGCTTTTAAACACTTTTCTTTTGCTTGGGTTTTTTTGTTGGTTTTGGGTTGTTGTTTTTTTGTTGTTGTTCTTGTTGTTTGTTTTTAGTTTGGTTTTTTTTGTGTGTGTGTGTTTTGTTTTTAGTTTATTTTAAAAATTATTGCCAGAAATATAGGAGTAAAGCAAAACATTAAATTGAGAACAGGATCCTCTCACCAACATGGCAGATGAAAACCTTTTTTTTCCTCAGAATGTGTATCTTGTCTTTTCATTTTCTAGCTGACAGTACAGGTCAACTACAGGTTCTTTCACCTGCCAAGTGTTGGGAATTATGACTTCTGGAAAAAAAAGTCACCTGATGAATCCTAACTGGGAGCGTGTTATTTTAATGGTGTTATTCTGTGTTTAGTAAATGAGGAAAGCACGGACTGTTTACCACAGGTTAACTAAGATATCATGTGGGGTTTCTCCCTCCAAATGTCAAGTGTGTTATTTTTGTTCTCTATTTGTCTGTGTTGCGTAACAAAAAAAACCTGCAAAGGCAATGTAATGTCTCTTAAGGTGTATAGTTGGGCCAAGCAGGATAGTTGTCCTATTCCAGTGGCCAAGCTCTGGGATCCCAGTGCTTTATGGTGCAGTGTCTGAGATTACTGAAGTTAACCAGGATGGGTCCTACCCATTGTCAAATCCAAGCAAAAGAAATATGATTTGTAGCTTTTTGTGCTTCATCAGATAAAGGCGAATAATGGAAAAGCATCAGAATTATTATTAACCTGTTCATTCCCAGGACAAGTAAGTAATTTGTCCTACACTGGCATTTTACCCTGTGTTAGTTGCCATGCATTAGCTAAGATGCAGCTCCCCTCCCCATTTCATGAGACAAGACCTGTTTTGCTCTTTAGACAGATTTTTGTCCCAGATTTAGATGCTGTAGAAAGAATCTACCAGGCTGTGTTACCTCTTTTCCCAGATCTGATTCACCTTCATTGATAACAAGCCACTCACTAATTCATACAAAAATGTAGTATGTATAAAATCTCTATTGACCCTGCTTTGAGATAAGAATAAATTCAGCATTTCATGAAGCCAGGCTCCCTTCCCCCATCCTGCTCATATTCACATCTCTAACAGGGAGACCTCTGGTTCACCTTTGAATCACTTATGTTCTCTTCACCGTAGCAATCAGCTCAGTCCTACATAAAGTGTAAAGTGCTGACATTTTCAAGCAACCTAATGTTTCTTGCAGTCATCTAGCAGCCTTTCAAATGCAGAATCCTAGATGCCCTTGCTTTCCTTAATCAGCTAGCAGTGAAAAAGAAAAATGGGATAAAAAGACCTCATACATCCTCTTGTCCCTTGTTCCCCCCCATGCTGCTTCAATTTTCTGTCCATCCAAACTAATCCCCCCCACATTCCTCCCATTATACAGATGCGGTGAGATCTCTGCACACAAATATTATAAACCTCAGTGTAACTCCACTGATTCACACTAAGGGAAATAAATTTAATTCACTCAGCTTCTCATCATCTTACAGCTCCTTTAGGGCTAATCATCTGTGTTAACTTTCTCTGGAGTCTTTCTAATGTCTAAGTGCCGTTGACTATTTTGTAGCCGAAATATGTGTGGCAAGAGAACAAATTGCCCCACAGTGGATTTCGTTTCTACAACAGTAGTTTCACTGTTAAAGAGAAAAGATTCAGGTTTGGAGTGGTGTTGGTTTAAGACTTGGATGGCAGGTCATGTGGCTGGCTGTAACAGCTTCATACAGCATTTTGTAGTACATTTTTGTTTCTTGAAAAAAATACATACTATTTGCCCATCCAGATAAACTTCTATGCCCATTCAAGAGTCACAATGACTTCTTTGGTTTTAAGGAGACTGATAATTTTCTTAGTATCCCAGTTTCTTAAATTACCAATATTTAATAGCTAACCATCTTGGTTTTGCAGATCTGTGATAAATACAGTCTTTAGTAGTTTGTCTTGAATGCTGATTAAAGAACACTCCTAATGCCTGACTTCAAGCTTGACAGAAATGTGCCTTTTGGAGTTGTTACACAACATAAGCACACTTTTGTTCACGGCTGTGGATTCAAATTCTTGTTCTTCCACAGATTTACTATGTACTTCTGAGTAAGGACTTTCTATCTTTAAAATACTGCTGACCATATATATATTTTTTTTTTTCTTTACTGTCTGCTTAACATTCTCCAAGGGCCTGGGGTTGTTAGTGTGTGTTTACATCAGGCTGTGAATTGCACACTGCAGAAATCAGCAGAATTTATTTTCTTGCTTGTTGCCTCCTCACACCTGCTTTGGCTTTCTTTTCCTTGACCTGTCTTATTACCCTTTTTGATCTTAAAGGCCTCAGTCACCACGGAGAGTTGAACTCCTAGGATCAATCCTTGTCCTCTGGCCTTTTCAATCCTGTTCATTCCTTGGTGGCAAAGTGCCACTTAAACCTTTCTCTGTGTTGTGCCACCACCAGTATCCAATCTTTATGGCAAAACTAGAACTTGCCACCTACCCACTTACATTCTTCCTTTCTCACTTTCCTCCTGGTTTCTAGGACCTAAGGGGAATACACCTCTAATGGACATTGATTTGGTGTGATTATAGAATTCTGTTTTGATTTCCCTTCTGAGACCCTCTCACTTTTCCCTCTGAGTTTATGCAGAATATGGGGAGATGAACCTCCTAATATGGACTAAATTCAGATATAGTGAGTAACACCTCACAGGGCACCATCAGTTTGCAAGCAGACAAAGCTGAAAAATAAATAATTTCCTTCACTAGATATCTGATAATTCCTGTTTGTTTTCATAGATGCATCTTCCAGGTTTTTTTAAGACAAAACCAAAATCTATGCTAAGATCAATGCAGAATAGGTGCCTGCCTAGGGAGGGATTTTTTACAATGGCACGGAGTGATAGGACTAGGGATAATGGTTAAAATCTGGAAGAGGGGTGATTTAAGTTAGATGTTAGGAAGAAATTATTTCCTGTGAGGGTGGTGAGACACTGGCCCAGCTTGCCCAGGGAAGCTGTGGCTGCCCCAGCCCTGGAAGTGTTGAAGTGCAGGTTGGATGGGTCTTGGAGCAACCTGGGCTGGTGGGAGGTGTCCCTGCCTATGCAGCAGGATTTGGATCTAGGTGACCTAGATAATCTCTAAACTCCTTTCCGACACAAATCATTATATGATTCTGTGATTCTACAAATGAGGATATATTTCTGCTTTGAAGGGTGAAGAAAGCTTCCCTGTTCTGTGCAGAGATAGAACCTGATGTAACATCACTCTCCTTTCCAGTTCTCCCGTTTTTGACAGAGGAAACACTTGCCCACTCCCTCCCTTCTGAAAATGGAGCAACAAAGACTGGGAGTAGTCTCATCAAGGTCAACTGCTTTCAGAGGGACATAGCTGGAGAGATAGTGTTCACTCTCACTTACCTATCTTTTCCCAGTTGCCTTAATTTTTTTCTTTCCTTGCTTCACTTTGTATTCAATACTTATTTTGCAGACCAAAAATGAACTCCAGATGTTGAAGCAGTGTCTTCCTACCTAGTGGTCTTGATCAAGTTTTTCTTTTTCACTACAGAGAATCCATTTTGGGGTTGAAGAAATTTTGAAAACTGAAAAGCCTCAGTTTTAGAACATAGCATTTTTCTTTGGAAGTCACAAAGTTCCTAACCAGCTCTCACTATAGACCCAGGATGCAAGGGCAAGAGGCAGGTAAGCCTGGCACCCCAAGCATGACTCTCACTATACATTCCTCCTCTCTAGAGCAAAAGCTGACCAAGTGTTTTTGTTTTCAGTGAGCAAACTCCATGCCTGTGGCTACTGGCATCATGCATGCCTTTCATATTTTAGCCAGCAATCATTCTACTCATATCTTCCATGAGGAAAAGGAGGAGTGATGAAAGTAATGACTAAGATGATGAGCTGATAACATTTGGCTCACACACAGAAAGGTTGTCCAGACTGTGAAGGACACATATTAGCAGAGGTAAGGTTCGTTCTTTCTCCTTCTCCTTTAGCTTTAGCTTTTTCCTTCTGCAATATCCAGATGATGTAAGTGTTGCTACAGATGATATTTCAGCTTTTTTATCACTGCAGGCACACAGATTACCTCCCTAGCATCCTTGTATTGCTGAGCATATGGAAAAAACCAACAAACCAACCAATCAAAAAATAATGAAAAATCAAAACCCCCAAATACCCAAAGGTTTTAAAATTACACTTTCCACTCATTAGGTTTGGTCTATTTCAGTAGAAGGACTGAGTGGAAAAAGAAAGGCAACAATGATTGCCTGGCACTTTTCACATGCTTAGGGTGGAGTATCATATTTTGCTAAGTCTTCCAGGAAAATAAACCTCAGATAAACAAGAATGCTTTTGGACAGTATAAGGATCTTTTTTCATCAATCGTTATTTTGGCTTGCTTTGACTTCTTCACTTTCTGTCTCCATCTTCAACTGCATGTATCTTTCTCTGATTCTATGGATGTATCATTCTGAGTAGTTTTTAGCTGCTTTGTCTATTGATTTAGCTAAATTAATAATATATCCACAAGAATGTCTAGTTTCCCCTGATATTCTTATTTGTTTTGCTGTTAAAATTGTACCTTATGTTTGATGGATCTGTTCTAGAGTAATGAAGAGAAAAAAAGGGTGAAAACAAAATTGTGTGGATTAAACTGGGTTGGAGGAATTGTTGGGGTATAAGGAAGTATAGAGAGAAGTCAAGAACTATATTTTGCATGAGATAATAATTCCAAGTGCATGCTACCAGATATTCTTGCTGGTAGGTCTTTGTTTTGAACAGTAGCTATTTGAAGAGATATAGCCAGAATTCACATTCTGAGTGGGAGAAGTAAAGAGACTGAGGCAGCCCATCTAATTTCTGAATCATCGTTGGAGTTGAAGTGCCTGTTCTCTCCCTGTCTCCATTAACTAAAAGAAGTGGCTACAGTGGCTACATTCCTAGTTTTGGCACCTCAGTTTAGAGGATAAGTCTGTCTGGAAGGCATCCCAGATTGTGTTAGATTTTTCATTTTTTCCCCTTGTATTTCTATGAACATAGCTCCTGTAACTGTGCAAGTAGGATTATGGATTACTTAAATGTGCTGAAAATGAGTTGTAACAGGGACACACTAAAAGCCCTGTGGAGCATCATCATCATTATGAACCCAAACAGAAAAAAACATGGCTAATAACCTTACCCAGTCTTCAGTCTTCTAGCTGACTGGACATCTTGTGATGTCCAATATGCTTGTGAAAAAAAAACAAACAAAAACAAACAAACAAACAAAAAAAAAACAAAAAACAAACCCCATATTAAATATCCTTCCCTTATTCTGTTCTTCAGTATTTCTTAGTAATTATCTGCCTACCAGGGAAGAGACTGTCTCCTATACTCCTATCCCACAGCACAAATCTCATGTTCATTCACTTTTGACAAAGATCTGGATACTTTTCAGTGATTAGAATATTAATATTTCACTGCTGAGACAATAGATCTGAGCTGATAGGATTTGTGCTGCTTGGTAAGGGAGGAGTCTGGGAAGTGCTGGTCAAAATTCTTTTTCCAGGAGCAAAGTTCCCCACTGCAAAATGTTGATTCAAGATCACTAAATTTATCTGGGGAGTGTTTTGAATTCACCAGACAGTTTCACTTGCATCAGGTGGGATGGGAGGTGAAATGTAGACATCAAGGAATTACAAAGTCACTGACTCGGCAAGGAATCAAGTTCTGTGAGACCTAGGAATAAGGAGTAAGTGTTGGTGTGTATGGCAAAAATATCCTGTACACCCAACAGGACTAAACTCTGCTGTATAATGGCCTGTGAGATACATCTCAGATACAACACTTTCAAAATCCTCTTGTTAGGATGAACCAATCAACTGAATTACTATTAGTAATATTAACAACAACATCCTTTTTGATTTCTGGCATTTCTGGCAAGGGCTCACGGCATCAATTTAAAGCAAAAGCTAGTGGAAAATTTATATTAAAATAATTTGTCTTGTAGTACAGATAGAGTTAATTTATGTAGCTAACATTGCTGCAATATATGAGACATTATTATTAATAAAGAATCAAATTATCAAAAATACCAGTTAGAATAATTACATTATCTTTTTTACCCAGGCAAGTGTAACCTATTTGGAGCTGAAAATAGTTCTAAAGGACAAAACAATTTCAAAGTTTAAAACCCATTATTTTTGAAGAGTTATTTATTCCAAGTAAGTGGTAATTTTCTTTCCTTACCCCAGCTCACAAATTTCAGTAGCTATTCACCTCTCACAATTTTCACCTAGCCTGTTCTTAGTAACCAATTGCAGCCTTTAAATTAGTCATCTGTTTCCAATGGAAGTCTTCACATCTTGCTCTTTAAGCCACTTTTGCAAACTCTTAATAAATTGCCTCAGGTTGTAGAGTTAGTAATGACACTAAATAGTGGAGGGCTTTCATGAAATGTTCTGAACCTCTATTCACTTCTCACCCTTTCTTTTGTCCACTGCACCTTGCATTTTTGCAGAATTCCAACAATTACTCATTCAAGAGGAACCAGATACCTCTATTCTTCTCAAACAGAAATTGGGAAATTTGCTGGATAAATGGGGATGAGGAGGAATATATAAACAAAGTCAGATAAAGTAAAATTGGATCTCAAAAGAGCAGTAAATACTTAGCTCTCACAAAGTACTTTTCTCAGCAAGAATAATCTCTTCAGGGAGAAAAAGAAGAAATCAGAAGGTGACATGATGCTACTGAATTTACCTCCTGCTGCTGCTTTACAATCAGTGCTTGCAATGAAATTGAAGTTTTTGAAAGCTAGGTAGGGTATCACAACAATGCAATGTGCTCTGTAGATGCACTCCTTGTACAAGTGCTGGAGATGAGTTGTGGTCTCAAAGGATGGGAGATCAGGAGTTGTAAACTAAGGCTTAAGTGCTTGGATAAGATTCTGTAGCTGCTGGCTGAGACATGTTGGGAGGATGTGGCTCAGGGCACTGCTGGCTTCCCTGGTTGAGAGCCCCCAACATAAAGAAAGAAAGCAGAATTCCTCAGGCTGCGTTTGATTACAAGTTTCTGCAACCCCAGTGCTCATAAAATGACATAAAATGAACACTCAGGAATGCAGAATCAGATGAGGGAAGTTTGTACCAGGACATACTCTGGATCATTAGGATGTAGGGACACCACAGAAAAAGAAGGTGTCCTGAAAAAAAACACCATTGTGGTTGGGTGGGTAGTCAAGTGCATCTAGGTGTTTAACGTTGTCACCAAGAAGATAAATGCCATCTAAGCAGAGGGATTATAAAATAAAGCAGGGAAGGAATGTTTCTTGGTGTGTTAGTGGAAGATGGTATTCCAGTACTGATTTCTACACTTCAAAGGGTGATGCGGGTGAATGAGAAAGCATTCAGAAGAAAATTGCAGGCATGATTTACAGTAGGAAAAACCTGTCTCATAATGAGAGGTTTAAGAAGTTCAATCTACTTAGTTTATCCAGGAATAGTTTAAGAGGTGAATTACACTTAAACTAGAAATACGTATTTTGGGAAGAGATTTTAGAAAGCAAACAATTCTTTAATTGAGTAGAGAAAAGCTTAATGAGATTTAGTAGTTTGGAACAAAACTACCGTGATCTCAGAGTAGGAATGCAGCATATATTTTTTGACTGAGAAGATAATTAACCATTGGAGCAGCTTAACTTGGTATATGGAAGACTGTGACTTGGAAATGAGCTAAAGATAAACTATTATTTAAACTCAATTAGGTGCTTGGTGCAGTCTTATCTAGCAAGGTTTTGTGATCTGGTGTTATGCACATCAGATTAGATGGCAATGATGGTCTCTTCTAAATTATAATTCTTTATTAATTATTTCTGTATCAAAGGGACACTTCCTTAGAAAAGGCAGGATTTACTCTGAAGACTGCAATTAAGAGCATTACATTATCACATGTTTCATTCTATTGGAACATAAATGAGCTATAAAATTTAAAAGGCTTTAAAAAATAAAACACTCTGCAGCTCCCAGGGCTTGTAGTTTCTACCCTGAATAGTCAATGTTGACAGATTAATTCTGCCAGCTTTTAGCCATCATCAGCCGTCTAGCATAACTACTGAACTTCATCATCAGGAACAATAATACAAGAAACCGCCCTTCTCTTCCTCTGCTATGGTCTGGGGTTGAATCCCCATCCCCTCTGACCTAAGAGGACAAAATGAGTGTTGGAAAGCAAGACGAGATAATTAGTGCATGCTCTGGTTTAATTTTTATTTTTTTTCCCTCTTGTTTTAAAGCAGCCTGTGAAGTGCCTCATGAGTAACAGAGACATACCAACATTATGATCTTCCATACCAACTTGTCCATAAGGATGCTAGTCACCTGTCTGATAAAATCCTCTTGGTTTTCATCTCCAGGAAAGATCAAAAAGCTAAAATGCATCCTGTTGCCAGATCATTGGTGCTATGAGAAAGATATTGAGGTTTTGTATGTGAGCTCTGCGTCACTGCTGTAACTGTACAGAGCTGAGGAGAAGCAGATCACAAGATTTCTTTATTGGTGGTGGACATGCTCATCCTTGATCAGGATCCTGCAGGGCACAAAGACCCACTCAGACCAGCTGAAAAAAAGCAGATGCTTCTGAAATACAAACCTGTACTTGCTAAAGGAATTACATAATTAACAGCTTGAGAAGTCTGCTGTCGTTGAGGCAATATTGGAGTGAGTCTTGAAAGATGTTGTGGTTTGTTGTTTCTTACACCAAGGAATGCACTCCATGGTATCAAGTCAACCCAACACCAGGCCTGTGCTAACATCAGAGCATTCTATACTTGTGCTGGTTTTCCCAGGCAATATTAATGTAATCTAAGGAAAATCTACAGGTTTTATATCACTCTCAGGCACTGCCCTACGAATACTGCTTCCCCTACTAGTGCCCCAAGAGAAGTGGACTGTAGAAAATGAATTAAATTTCAAGAAGATCGTACAAAACAATTATTGTCATAGCAGAACTGTGGGTCTCACTGCAGTATCAAAAAACATAAAAGGTCTTTGTGATCAGGCAAGTACCACAGGTTGCTTTCAAACCTGCTGAAATTCTTTGGACCTGTTGAACATACTGAATAAAAGTAAAATATTGTGTTTTAACAAAATTAAGGACTCTATATACAGAAACGTAGAGACCTTCAGAACTTTGTACAGATAAATAAAGAGAGTCCCTAAACACAAAGTGATGTTACTTGGCACAGCAGTGTTTTAAAAACAATCTGCTTGTTCCAATTATGACTAGGTTAAATGTGGGACTAGAAGCTGACAAATGAAGACAACTGCAATGAAAAGGAGGCTGACAAGGTCAGTATGTTTTGCTTTAGAAGGTGAAATGTGCTTACAAATTTTGTTTTTTGTAAAAATAAAGCTTAAGGAGAACATCCCCCTACACAACAGTGGAAACAATATGGTGCCATCAAACTCACGGAGTGTATAATTTCTCTTGGTTTAGGATGTTTCCTTTAGGTAGTTAAGTAGTTTGGTCAGTAAGACCATATGCAGACTTTTTTTTTTTTTTTTTTAAATCCCCTGGGTAGTTTCAAAAACCTCTGTCACTAAGCTGGTTTTAGTTGTTGTAGTTTTTACCTCCTGCAGTGGGTTTAACTTCTTTCTGGAATAGACAAAGACAGTGTGTCAGAAAACCAACTTTGCAAAAACATTTGGGGCTTGTGTGGCTGAACGTTTCAGTACCCAGAGGTCTGCTTATCCCCATACTTGGGGTGAAGGCAAATTTTTTCCCTTGGGTTATGCAAACAGATTCCCATGACATCTTACAGAAAGCTGTGGCATGTTCTTAATTCTTGTGGGGCAGCTGGGCTAAGAAACCACTCTTGATTTTCCTAAGATGGATAATTATCATAAATGATGTATAATTAAGGTTCTGAAACAAGGTGAATCTCACATGCTGGCTTTTGTAATGTTGAAAGACACAAAAATCTAAACCATCTTCAGATGAGAAAAGAACTCATTATCCAGGAGTAAAACAGAGCTACATCTTGAAGATTTATCTTAACGCTGCTATTTACCCTCCTTAATTTCAGCCCTTTTTGCATTCTTCTGGTACAGCTCTGCTGAGCAAGTCTTTAATTTCAAAGATAATGTAAAAAGACATTATACTTTTCTCCCTCACTCCCACTAAACTCTCAAGGTACACAGTTTTCTAGTTGACATGATTCAGTCTTGATAAATCAGTGTTTCCAAAGGGAAATTAATTAGTTACTTGACAAGTGTGTAACTAACAAGAGCTGGCAAAGGTCATAATAAGATGAAAATTTGCTTTCTGTTGAAGTATTTCTCCTTACGCTGAGGTATCTCTGGATGCCTATTCTTGTCTTTCACTCAGTCTTCCACCTGCTGACATCAAAACCTCCCCTAAGGAAACACTTGCCTGAGCTGGAAAAGGTGGTGGGAACTTTCTCATGGTGTAATGGGAGAGTTTGGACATGGAAGGAGGTTTGAGGCCTTTTCATCAGTTTTTGGACTTTCTGCTCCTCCCCCTGCCTTGCTCAGGGATCAAGGACTTGGAAGACAAAGCCCTCAGTGTGAATTGGAGATTTTGCAACTTCTCTGTTGCTGCCAGCAATAAAAAACTCAATGACTGTCTTCACCCAAGAGGCATCTGTGAGGGATGCAAGAAAACTAACAAGGAAGTGAGTCACCCAGTGGACACATCCATCAACCTGTCATATTCCATAAGGAACACCATAAAACCAGGTGATCCTTGCACTGTGCAGTGTATCCACATAGGTAAAGGATGAAAGAGGCTAACGTAGTTAATGATGGTCCAGATAAACAAGTTTAATTCAGAAATTATTACAGAACATCTCAAAAGTGTTAAGAATGGAGAAGTGACAAATTTCCACCAGTCTTCCTGGTCTTTGGGATACTTGTGGACACGATTATTTTTTCCTCTTTTATGAAAGGAAACTGAGAGGCTGATTCATTGAAAATGTTAGGAATATAAGAAAGAAAAAGTCAGCTGAGGAAAGAGATCACTTATGCTATAGCATTTTTGTGTCCATGCATATATGTGTTGTATATTGTGGGAAACAGCAGATGACACTGTCAGATACAAAAGTGAAACAAGGAAGGCCTTTTTACAGAGTGTGCCAACAAATTTAGACCTTGTGGCCACGGTGCATGCGTGGTGAATCTAAAGTGATCTTGCCACATGTGCTCTTAGGTAGTCCTACAACTTCTTTCACTACAGAAGCAGTCTGGGCTCAAGAACAGCTTTGTTTTCAGTATCATGATACTGTACTTTATGGGGAATTCTTGAGAATGGATTGCCTGTGTTCTGCTTACCCACCTCTACTGTGCTATTGCATAGAAAATAAACAACCAAGTTCACACTAAATCATGCATCCATACAGCAAGCATTTGCAGTACTGATTTCTCTATGGCTGGGCAGCTGACCTGCAAGGCTTTCACAACTGATACTGCTGAGCAGAAAGCAGCAATGTATCAGTTATCTCCCTGTCAGCTGTGCTTTGACCTTGCTGATGACTTTCAGATGGGTATTTTTTTAATTCACCCTCTGATACATATATTTCTGGAAGCTTTTCTTCCAGCCATGTCATTTTTACTGAAAATCATGTCTTGTGTCTAACACAAGGAAAATTCCAATATTTTACATAGATTCTTTGACAGTTTTGAAGAAACCTAATGATTCCTTTACATGCTTGAACAGAGAATATGAACAGCATGACCACCTGTAAAATCAGTTTTCCATCAAGTAATGGAACTTCGAAGATAAAGTTACCAGCTCAGGCTCACCATCGTTCTTCGCTCTCTAACCTTCTTTACCCAGCTCATTTCTTGTTATTCTACATGGCTTTCTAGGTCATCCTTTGCTTCTGCAGTATTCTTGGTTCATAGAATCATAGAACCATTCAGGTTGGAAAAGACCCTTGATGATCAGCGAGTCCAACCATCATCTGTGTCTGATCACTCTTTCTGTGAAAATGTTTTTCCTCATGTCCAGTCTAAACCTGCCCCGTTGCAGCTTGAATCCCTTCCCTCTTGTTCTGTCGCTAGTTACCTGTAAGAAGAGAAAAGAGACCAGCCCCAGCCTCTCTACAATGACCTTTCAGGTGGTTGTAGAGAGGGATGAGGTCTCCCCTCAGCCTCCTCTTCCTCAAACTAAACATTCCCAGCTCCCACAAGCCTTCTTCATCAGATTGATTCTCCAGGCCCTTCACCAGCTTTGTTGCCCAACTCTGCACTCGCTCCAGCACCTCAATAACTCTCTTGAACTGAGGTGCCCAAAACTGGACACAGCACTCCAGGTGTGGCCTCACCAGTGCTGAGGACAGGGGGACAATCACCTCTCGACTTCTGCTGGTCACACTATTTATAATACAGGCCAGAATGCCATTGGCTTCCTTGGCCACCTGGGCACACTGCTGGCTCATATTCAGCTACTTGTCAGTTAGAATCCCCAGGTCCTTTTCTGCCAGACACTTTCCAGCCACACTTCCCAAGCCTGCAGCCTTGCCTGGGGTTATTGTGACCCAAGTGTAGGACCCAGCACTTGACCTTGTTGAAGCCCAGACCATTGACATTAGCCCAACAATCCAATCTATCCAGGTCTTTCTGTAGATCCTCCCTATCCTCATGCAGATCAACACTCCTGCCTAGTTTGGTGTCATCTGCAAACTTACAAGCTACACTCTATGTCCTTAACAAGATCATCAGCAAAGACGTTAAACAGAAACGGTCCCAACACTGAGCCCTGAGGAACACTACTTGTGAGTAGCCCCAGCTGGACTTGACTTCATTGACCACCACTCTTTTGGCCTGACCATTCAGCCAGTGCTTGATCCAAATGTTTTGTTATGAAAGGGTCAGGTTCTTCTCTATTTTTTGTTGGTGGAATCCTGATGAGTTCAGTGACTTGACATCAGCAAAAAGTACACTTTCCTTATTCCTTTCTGTGATAAACTTGACAAGAGGGGAGAGGTAGGAATTCTGTTGCCCAAGAAAATTATTAAGGTTGCTTCCTTATGTTTGAAGAATAGAAATACATCTTTAAGGAACATATATTATGGTATGACTTACAGTTTGTGGAATTGCAATAACTACTACAGACATAGCTAGACACGAAAGAACTGCATTCTTCTGTCATTCATATGACCAATTTATAGCTGAATCACCTACACTGTATCTTTCCTTATAGTTTTCCACACAGCAGAAACCCCCTTTTCCAGATGAGTCTCTTATTTAAGCCACAGATATCTTATATTTCTCTTGGACACAGTTGCTTAAGAAACTGCACTAGGAACACTCCTTTACCAGCTCTGGTGAACATACTCAACAGAAACAGAACTTAAAACTCCATTGTAGCTCCTGCAAGTGATTCTGTGTTTGAACAGCTCCTTCACTTGTTGTTAGAGCCAAAGAGCGATAAAAAGGCAAAGAAAAATGAGAAGCCACTGCAGCTCTCATCTCTTCTGTCAGAAGCTAGAAGAATATAGCAAACCAAAGGTGCCTGATGCACAGCTGACCCCAGGTGGATTAATCTTCAACATGAGCATTGTGTGCTTTGACTCTATCTGTATGACTAGCGTACAAACACAGTACGAGTGTGAACTCAGAAATCAACATTCTTACGGAATCAAACAGCTAGATGTAGCAAGTGTGAACCCTTTCCAGTAGCAGAACTTCTGATAGTAAACTGCTGGTTTTGTCTCAGGCACAAAGGATTCTTCAGGGCTGAAAAAATATTGTCATATCACATATTGATTTGCTTAATAAATAGAACCTGCCTTTTGTGGTATTAGTTGATAAGTGTTTTTTCTCCAAATCTAGTTACTAATAAAGACAATTTTCAGTATAGCAAAGGAAGGATGAAGGTCCCAAAAAGAAAGCTAGTTGTGTTTGTGTATCTAATTCCCCTAAAGCCTGTATGAAACATAAACAAAGAATGTAACAAGGACTCATGTAGGCTGCAGAAGAAAAATAAAAGTACTCAAAAAAATCCATTCATTTGTCCATGAAATACAGTCTATTTATTCAGCCAGTGGTTAATGAATAGTGGTGAAGAGGAAGGCAATCTTCATAAGGAAATCACAAAGTTAGCATTTAATGTTCTAAAATTGTATCCAGAACTTGGCATCTCAGGAGACATAAAATAAAGAGAGAGGTCTATGTCTTAAATCTGAGATTAAATAATCTAATCTGACATTTTGCTTAATGGAAGGTGGAAAATACCAGCTCGTTATGCCTTTATTAAGACAAATAACTTGTGCTTGACCAAAGCATTTCCAGCAAAGCACTTGGTCTTGATTTGGAGTCACACAGAAAAATACATCTGTCTAAATATTGCCATCTGCAAGGTGTACATCTACATCTCAGCTAGTCACCCTGTTCTACATCAAAAGTTCTGGCTAAAAATAGGTAGTTATGGGGAAAAGTGAATTTCCTCTTCTGGTAAACATTTAAACCAGGTTCCAGAAATGCTGCTTATTTCCTAACAGTGCTCATTTCAAGGCAGCAGAAGTCTCTCTAACAAATCTAGCAACTTTTGATTTGGTGAGAACCTATAGTATAATGAACCATCAAAACAGGTAGGGACAAGACCACACATTATTTATACTAATCCTATCTATTAGAGAAAGAAAAAGAGAACATCGCTGATATTTTCTCACTCTGCTGTTGCCATTCTGTAAACTCATTTACAAAGCTCTTTTCTGATTTGGGTATTTGAGTCAATGTGGTTAAATAAGCCTGACAGCAGCATTAAGTATGAAGGCTACAATAGAGTTGGAAGCTTTCTGAAAATTCCTGTACCTACATCTTCAGATATTATTTCTTCTGGAACAAAAGTAGCAACATTACTATTCATATGCATGAGATGGAGTTTACCAATGATGTCATTATTGTATAAAAATTACTGGAGCAATTAAAACAGATGACTAATCCCTCACACATACTAATGTTTCCCTCTGAAACTATAAATTAGAAACATAGCCAAATCCCTGTGTTTTCTTTAAAATGTGGGTGAACAGGGAGGAGTTTAAATGCATAAGCAAGCCTTTCAACTGGTCTATTGAAGGACCAGGTGTGCAGCCTGCAAATTCCCCTGAAAAATAAAACGAAAAATGGGAGTGAAGAATTAGAATGTGGCTCTGGCCTTAGAAGTTCCTTTAAAAAAAAAACTAAATCTTTATTTCTCACAAATGATTCAATAGTTAAAATTCATATTTCTTTTACAGCTCAATAATATGTTACATGCACACAGAGGCACAGCCTGTCATTTTACATATGGGCTTTGTGAGATTACAATTGCAATAAAAAAAACCCAAACAAACCACAGTTTTTCCAAAAAGGGAGCAAAGCTCCTTGAAAACTTTCCTCTCATGGAGCACCGCAGTCATGAAGAATGGTGCTCAGATTATGTCATACCAGTGGTTAATTTCAAATCTAGAAGTTGATTTACTTTGACTGATAGTATAAGAGGCCACAACCAATTATTATGCAGAAAAAAATCCTGCTGTTTAACTGAAGACAGTACCAAGCAATCCTGTACTTGATGTGCTTGTGATAAACGTTCACATGACAAGGTTATTTGGTGTACAAGGGCTGGAGGGGTTGTCATAGCAACATGCACACGATGCCCATAAATCTGATGTATAGTTATCCTTGCTGTGTATGCAAAAATCCAGCAAGCCAACTCAAGCAGTTAAATTTACAGCATTGACTGTCTCAGGGAAAAAAAATAATAAAAAAAATATAGAATTCTAGGGTAATAGACTTCTCTGGATTATGTTCCTTCACAAGGAGAGTACTCCCAAGAGCTAAGACAACCTCTTCAAAGCCAAAAAGACTTTTAAGATAATCATTATGGCAGGAAGTGCAGGTAATAATTAACACCAAGTAAGAAAAAAAAAAAACAAGAGGCCTTATGAAAATCTCTGCTCAAGTATATTGATTGCTTTCTGTTACTCACACAATCAACTGACTCTAAGTGAAAAAACCCTAACACCCTCTTTATTATTTTGCTTTTGTTTTCAGGAAATGACAAGATGAAACCTTGAATCACCTGTCAAGTAGGCCATGACAAAATGCCCTCCTTTCCATAAAATGTCACTAGGATAAGAAGAATCTACCTTTCTCTATGGTTCTTTCTCATTCAAATACATGATAAAATTTAAGAGAAAAGCAAAAAGACCGCTCATTTCTGACAGGCAAAGAAAGGTGTTTTGGAGATGATAAAACAGTAGATGAGAAAGCAGGAGACCAGGGCTTTTTAAAAGCCAAGTCATCAAAGCCTTCTGTTCTGTTTTGGTTTGGTCTGGTGGGTTTATTTGGTAGTAGGGGGGGGGCCCAGGAGTCACTCTTGTAAGAAGCTGAGAAGCTTCCCCTGCTCCAACCCAGCTAAGGAGCCATTAGAGGGACAATAGATGAGCCTCTGCGATTAACATATGAAAGAACTGAGATAACACCTGAGCAGAGAAACACTTGGGGGACAAGAGCTGTGCTGGAGGAGAAGAGTTGTGCTGGGGAAGGAGAGCGTTGCTGGTGGTTGATGAGGAAGAAGGTGCCCAAGCAGAAGTTTCCCAGCAACCCATGGCAACATGGCAGCTGTGCCCCTGCACTCAAGGAGGAATGTGGTGGCACATTCCCTGAAGGCACCAGGAGGGGTAAACTTGGCCAGAGGACCTGGATTTAGCGGCCAGAGGATTTGCTGCCTGTTGACACTGATTATGCAGCTTTGGAAGCCCCCGGGCCAGAGGAGTTTGTTCCGGAAGCAGCCGTGACTCTGTGGGAAGCCCAGGCTGGAGCAGCTCCGGGCCTGGTGGGAAGGACTCATGAAGGAGAGGTTGGTGGATGTCACCATTTGATTCAGGTTTGACAACAATGTTCTCAATCCCCTCCCCTCCCACCCAGGTAGGGAATGAGAGGGAGAAATAGAGAGAGACTTGGCTGGATTGAAAACTAAACTACACAGCTTTAATTAAACACTAATGATATAAGAAAATATATACAATTATATACAAATATGTTCAGATACGTGCAAAAGCCTCTCACCTCCCCCCACTCCCAGCAACTCCTACAGCACTCCCCTCAGCTGTGAACAGTCTCAAAGAATCCCGGAGATGCTGGAGAAAGAACAGAGTGATGGGGGCCTGGAGAGCTGGAGCCTGGGGGTAGACAGTGATGGATGGACAGTGATGGATGGACACTGGCCATGGACAGAAGAGAAGGGAAGAAGGAACAGGAAGGAAGTTGTCTTCTGTGATCTTTGACCCTCCTCTGAGCTTACGTAAATAATAAATAATATAGAATAAGAATAAGAATAAATGGAACGTGATATCTCTGGCCAATTTTGCTGTCTGTCTAA
>NW_009954546.1:1031457-1068326 GCF_000747805.2 Chaetura pelagica
AGGAACCACCAGCCTGTGAACTGACTCTAAACCCCATCCCCATCCCCCTGTGCTCCTGGGTGGAGGGAGGGAGAGAAACCGGGAACAAAGGGGTTTGGGCCCGGGAAGAAGTGGGGGGGTGGGGTAAAATATGCAAGCTCTGCTCTGTGTGTGTCTGTGTCCTGTGTGTATTTGATGAGTGTGAAATTATTTTTTCCCTAAGTTGAGTCTGTTTTGCCTGGGACCTTAATTGGTGAGGAACCCTCCTTGTCCTTTGTCTCGACACAGGAGCTTTGTCCTCCTCATCCCAAAGTCTGTGTGGAGGGGGAGTTGGGGGGGGAGTTGAGTGAGTGGCCACAGGGCTGTTCCTTTGTTGTCATGTTGGGCCCAAACCATGACACCTTCTGGTTGGCCAAGTTGCTTAAATCAAGTGCCTCATTCTCCCTATCTGTATAGCAGCAGTGGCTTATTTCATTCTCAGGAATAACATCACCCCATTTAGAAAAAAATAATATCTGCAAGAATAGAGAATTAAGAGTAAAACCTCTTGTAGGGAGGAAGTGTCTCTGGACCTCCCTGCCAGTGCTAGGAAGAGCCCTGGTGGAAATCTTTCCCAGCTGGCACCTCTCTCATACATACAAGGCTGCACCCACCCATACACGGACACCAAGCAGCAACAGCAACATTTTTGTATCTACAGCTGCACTGCTGCAAATCACATACATGTGTAATGGGGTGTGGTGAGTGCCAGGTGTCTCCAAAGCATTTGGGACTCTCCTCCGGAGGATGCAGATATTTATTATTACTTCCATATGCATAAATATTAATGAGTCAATGGTCCTGGGCATAACCAAATGAAGAAATTTCCAGGTGCAACACAAGAGGACATATTTTTCAGGATCACCTGCCTGCTCCAATGGCCAGATCTTTTGCAAGGAGCTGCTTCAATAATGATGAAAGATACTTCTAAATATGCAAAAGATTTTCCCACAGTTTTCTAGCATAAGACTGACATAATATAATATGCCATTTAACTCCAGGGGACTATTGCAGTTATTTCCATCTAGAACTCCTGTTCTGTGAGTTCTTGTCATAGAAATAAGTATCTAGATAAACAGATAAAATCAAAAGTATAGTGTAAATTACAAAAGGAGGAAATCAAAGCACAGTCCTGCTGATAAGAAGCAGGATATCCTGACATAGGCACTTCTGGAAAGAAATTCATCCCAGCCTCGTAAGGGTCAGATGAACACTGTCTTGAAAAGCATGTTTCTGTTTGTTGGTGCACAGGGATGCTGGAGTGACTACCTTAAATTCAGATATCAAAAGATGTAGAGAAAAACAACCTAAGCTAACCATAGGTGTCTACAGTGCAGATATCTACATGTGAGCTAGGTGTTTAGTATCCCACTGTGCTCAGGGAGACTTAGACAAGGGAGTTCAAAGGCATTAGGGCAAAACTGATTTTGTTCTTAGGTTGATTGTTAACTTCTGGTTAGATGTATCACTTCCTAATTTTCATTACTGCTCTTACTAGATTTTTGTTGATAGTAGAAGTGTAGAGGACTAGACTTCATGTGCTGTCCCTTTGAATGTGGATGCCTAAAGCCAGATAAAATTGACCTCTCGTGCAGATCCTTTCTTTTCCCACTCAGCACTTAAGCCTCAGTGACATCTTCCATATTCCTTCTCCCAGGTATTTGCTTTCTCAAGGATTTCTTCTTCCAAAAACAGCCTAATTTTGCAACACTGTCCTCTAAAATGCCAAGTTGCTGTGGTGTGAAGTTTTTGGTGAAACAGGGACTTCCCATAACGACTGTCAGCTTATATTGAGAAGACCTGCTGCTTTGCCACTAGCAGCAACTTTCAGAGAAAGAATAACAAAGTCTCAGTGTGTGGGGTCTCACACAGTGTAATAAAATGGGGTCCCAGGAGTGCGATCCAGCTTTGGTTAACTTCATATATCCACCATGTAAGAGGCAAAACCCAAGCTGGTCACCCCCTGTGCCTTTTGTAGTCAACGGGGGAGAAGGGTGGAAAGGTGGAATAAATACTTTTGGGGTATGATTAATCTGGCTGATTTTGGTTCTGTTTCAGGGTGAAACCAATCACATCCTGAAAGATGTCTATAAAGAGCCCAGAGTGACTAATGCAGAAATACCTACATGATAAACAAAGCCAGGAGACAGTGCCTTCAATTCATAGAATGTCATAGTAACCTTATGGAAGATGGATGTGATTTTTGCCTGTTCTGATAGCCTAATGGCAGAGAAATCAAGTGAGGCACTGCTTGCTTCCAGATAGATTTTGATGTACCACAGAGTACAGTGGTCAAGCTCTTCTGTTTCTTTCTCTCCTGAGAAGCTGAAAAGGAATGGTGTGATTCAGAGCTTCCTGCATAGAACACATAGGACCTGGCCTGATGTATCTTCTGAGGGGTTTCTGCTGAAACAGGTAGTGGCTATGTTGCCTTTTCCTGCCTCTCAAGGGAAAAATAAATGGTATGTGGCAGTGGGGAGCCTTGAAGGAAGGGAAAGCAAGAACAAAGCTCTGTGGTTTCTCATATCCTTTATTTCTGCATGGCAAAAGGGAGAAACGGCCTCTGTGTGACCAGAGGGAATTTATTTTGCAAACGGCTCTGCTGTGAAACTGTCAGTCAGCTGAAAGGAGATTTCTCAAGCCAGTGATCCTGCTTTGTGTCATGGAGGCTGGAAGTGGAGCTGCCCTGGTCAGGCTTCACTCTCTCCACGCTCAGTCCAGAGGTCTCATGCTTTAGACCCTGATGACCAAGGATGCTTGTGCTGTCTGAATTTCTTCACTTCTGGGTCTACATAAATGAAAGGTGAGCTTAAAGAGGAGCCCACAGGAGGCCACTGAGGGAAGATGTTAGCAAGAAACCTTTTTTCCCCTTTCTAGCCAAAGACTATTGACTGTATCAGTCCATATTTCATCATCAAAGGGTAGCTCAGAAAAAGCTAGAGATGAAGGAAAGAAGCATGTTAAATTTAACATGAGGCATGTTGAAAAACTACCAGATGAATAGGAGAAGCATCTTAAAACAATAAAATACAGGATGTCTGGACCAACAGCACATGCCACTGGAGTTCTCCAAGTTCCTGTTTGGTGAATTGAAAAGACCAATGATTTATAGGCTTGACTACTTTGTCATGTTTTTTGGTGTGTTTTTTTTTCTTCAATAAGACATTAAAGTTTATTACTTCACTTTACAATTATTCTCAATTATTCTAGAATAAAGCAGGCTAGGGAAAACCGCAGTTACTCTCCTTAAGTTAGATAAAGTATCTGAAAAAATACAAATGTATAGCAGCTTCCCTCGTATTTTTTTTATGAGCCACTGATGCATGCAGAGGACAATAAGAATCTACCAATCATTGGGACCACAATACAAATGTGAAATTGTTGTTAGAAGTAAAACAGAGAGAAATTTCCATTTTGGAAAAACCCAAGTCTTTGTAATGGTCTAACACCTTTTTTATAATCTTTTCAATTTCTATACCTTGATTGATATCCTGATGGCACTGAAGTCGAAGAATATGTGACTAATTTCAGTGGGACTATTTTTATTTTTTTTTACCTCTATATGTTTTGTTGTATTTTCTCTAATCTGAAAAGCCTTCAACTACATGTTCCTCAAACTTAATGCAGGCTACAGCCACATGGATGGATTAAGCCTTCCCAAGTCAAGCTGTCCTGACTTCAAAAAGCTGCGAACAGATATCACTATGCCTAAAAGAGCCTTGGCTTGGGTCCAAGAATGGCAAATTTACCCCCCCAATGAGTCAGGAGCACTTTTCCCATGTGTTTTCCTGCATGACTTTAGCACTCTGACTGCTTGTTTCTCATGCTCCTGGACACACAGATGCAGTTTTGTGCCCAGCTGCCACGGTGCAACATGCTCCAGGTTTATGCCTCCAGTTCTACCCGTCTGCTCATGTGTTTGTAGACTCAGAGAGTACTTTGACTGTGACTAACTACACTATTCCCTGATTTGAATCAGACTGTTACACACACACACACACACACACACACACACACACACACATATACAAAAGGGTAATAGAAATACAAGGAAATATTTATTGTTCAGTTGTTCATTGAATTGTGGTATGAATGGTGCAGAAAAGAGGCATTACACAAAGTGCTGTGAGCTTGTCAATGATTATAAATAGGAAAGCCTTCTGCATAATTCCACTGCTGCCAAAACAACACTCATTGCAGGTATCCTGTTGAACAGTAGCAACGTGGTGAAAAAATTCAAATATTGAATCATATTGGTGGTTTTTTTTCAACATTTTTATTTTACTCATCTGTATTATAGCCAGGTCCTGTTTGTGAGATGGTTATTATTACCTAAGTGAAAATGGCTACAGGCACAACAGTGAAAGTCACAACATGGAAAAAACAAAAAAAGTTAGAATGAAAATCTCTCGACTGATCAAGGAGGTGCATGCTTTTCTTCAGGAAAAGAAAGAAGATTTTAGCCTGTAAGACTGCAGCAAAATAAGAGAGCTCTGTAGAGGGTAGCTCACAAAACAGCAGTTGTGCTCACACCAGGTTGTTCACCCCATCATGCAAGGTCCAGAAGTATTCCATGCCCTTTCACTCTCACTGAAAGTTGCATTTTCTTCTGTGGGGCTGCACCTTTTTGACAGCTACTTCCCATAAGCAAGGGAGTTCTTGAAGGAGGTGAGGGAGAAAGTAGGAGTTAAGCTCACACTAACTCTGGTCTTTGCACTGGAAGCTGCATGGGATCACACTGCTTAGCACAGCAGGGGAATGGGATCACCAGGAAAACCCTCAACCAAAGCTCTGTCAAAGTGACACTCAGACAAGACACACATGACTCTGACAGATACCTTCACAGCAAGGGCACTTGTTTAACCTGAATCTGAGAAGAGGCATTTAAACTGTACCCAGCTAATAAATCTTAAAGGAGCTTAAATTTTTATTTCAAGTTTTTGGGTTTTTTTTAAAGATTCTTGGCAAGAATAGTCCAGAAGGAAAAAGGTTTATGATTTATTTAATATTATTTTTTAATTCTATAATCTGCCTTATCTGCTGTGTTTCCTAAATTATGACTGCCTCTGAAATATTCAGATCTGTGTTGGCTACATAAGCCCCAATCCTGATGAGTTCTTCTCAGCTAGTTGGGGAAATAAGAGAGTGTGACTTCAGGGCAGTTCAAGATAAACATCTGAGCTTGATTTCTAAACACTCAGAGACATTTACTGGTTCAAGAACATTAAACAATTAAAATAATAACTATAGTATTAAATCTTGATTTTGAAGGAATTGCAGTATGCTTCTGGACATCCTAGCTTGGATTTATCTCACTTAACTTCAGTTCTCAGTGCATATGTCTCTCTAAACAGAAAGGGTAAATTTATTTCCAATAAATTATTCACTCATGGTTTGTTGCAAGTCTGAAAATTTTGAATTATATTCTTGAATAGATAGAAATGAGCAATTGAAAATATTATGGGCATCAGATGATATTTCACTGAGGTAAGAAGTGCATCAAGTGATGCAGTGTTTGCTCACAAGTAAAGCTGAGTAACATTTTTTGGTCAATCTTCAAGATAGGTTGCATAAAATCACAAGGAAATAATATTTGACCAACCTGTAGATTAGTTCCGCTGAATAACTTTATGAGCTTTTAACATCTGTAATTTTGATAGTACCTCAGTGATGCTTCTTTTGATCATATTTTAGCCTAAAGTCACATGATATTTGAGTATAAGAAGGATAAAAATGACCAAAAGCTATTTAGTTTGCAGTTCAAAAACAGCTCCGATGTGACTCTTCCAATAACACTGCACAGTTGCTGGAACACTTTAGCTCCCAAAAGACTTAAGGTGGTTTCTTGGACAGACTTAGAAACCCTGCTGATTTTGACCCTCAGGAACACACAGTAACAATACATCTGTCAGATATATTGGGCCATAGTAGTTGAATGCTTTAAAAATAATCAGCAAAACCTTGAAATCAATAGAGAACTTCACAGGGAATTGGTGCAAAGATTGTAAAATTGGAGAGATGTGTTCACCTATGTGCCAGTGTGTATTTATGGGTGTACTCTACCGTGTGTACATTTCTGTGGCTGCCATTATTGTTAATGGGAGTCACTCATTAGGAAGTATAGGATGAGGTTAGAGAGAGTTTGAGAGAAGGGCTCACCTTCCCTGAGTTGGATTTGTAATCCGGCTGCACAGGTGTGAATGGAGATGTGAGGTGACTTTTCCATTTTGTAACTGTGTAAGGGTGATCAGTTTTTGTCTAAGCATTGAAAAAATGTCATAGTGTATTACACATGCAATTCTATATGATCAGGACCCCCAACGTAAGGACATGGAGCTCCTGAGGAAAGTCCAGAGAAAGGCCACAAAGATGATCCAAGGGCTGGAGCGGCTCTACTGTGGAGACAGGCTAAGAGAGTTGGAGCTGTTCAGACTGGAGAAGGCTCTGGGGACACCTCGTAGCAGCCTTCCAGTACCTGAAGAAGCTACAGGAAAGGTGGGGAGAGACTTTTCTACAACGACTTGTAGTGAGAGGATAAGGGGGAATGGATTAAAACTGTAAGAGGGGAAATTTAGGTGAGACATTAGGAAGAAATTCTTCACTGTGAGGGTGGTGAGACCCTGGCCCAGGTTGCCCAGAGAAGCTGTGGCTGCCCCATCCCTGGCAGTGTTGAAGGTTGAAGGTTGGATGGGGCTTGGAGCAACCTGGGCTGGTGGGAGGGGAGGTTGGAACTAGATGATCTTTAAGGTCCTTTCCAACTCAAGCCATTCTATCATTTTATGATTCTGTGATCTTTAGTAACTCTATGAAATGTACTTTTATTTCCATATGTATATGCATACATGTATTTTAATGTTTATTATAAACATATTTTATATTTTTTTAAAATCCTTTAATACCTAGTGGTACAGTCTTTCTGTATTTCCTGTATGACTACAAATCTGTGTACAGTTCAAGCCCCACTGGCTCACTTGGATGTGTCTTTGTGGAACTGCACCCTTATTAGACTGACATTATGATGCTCTCAGTTAGTTGGTTCCACTGGACTTTTTTCTTCTAAGATGTTGACAGTGTCCTCGACTTTGTCACTCTTGCAATTATTCTTCTATAGATCTAAGTTGTAAAAGCTGATTCTATTATTGTACCCATGCTATTTTCATGAGCAAGCTGAGGGGTTTGCAAATTGCAGACTCCTTTGCTGCACCCAGGAGGTCACATGGTGGAATTAAAGGGCAACATTCCTTTATGGCACTGGAGGTTAGAACAAGGCCTTTGTCCCACAGAATTAATGGAGATTATTCAGGTCACAAAATGCCTGTTTGAAACATCAACATGTTATGCTTTTAAAATAAATTAATAAAGCAATTATGCCACGGTGGGAAGTACTCTGAAAGAGAAGTCAAAGAAATGTGCCCTTCCATACTGAAGCAAAGATTTTACAGCTTCATCTAAATAGATCAGCAGGGGAAGAGCAATGCAGAATCTGGTAAGCCATGAATGGTGCTGTGTATCCTCTCAACCTCTGCACAGACAGCCTTTTGAGGGAATCTGTTGTCTCCTCTCTTACAGATAAATGCTTTCCTCTGTGGACTGTAAAGACAGATTCCACTGAAGAAAAGGCACCTTTACCTTTCAGAGTACTCCTGTAAGAGGAGACAGATGCAAAGTTATAATTAAAAAAACCTTTCATCCTGCAGGCCTTTTAGAAATTACAAGGTCTTCAGGATTTTATGAAGAAGAGTCCATCCTAGGAAGACTAAAAGCTCTTTGGGGGAAGGAATGTGACACAACCAACCAAAAGGATGCGCTAGCTCATTGGATGCAATTCAGTTCTGTAACAAAACCAGAGCCTCTGACACCTAGACACCTGCAACTGCCTTTCCTTGCTTTCTTTTCTGATGCCCTCACTCATTACAAGATTTGGTAAAAATCACAGTTAGCACAGAGCAGATATGTACAGGAAACTGTCCATGCTGAGTTTGTTTCAGCTGAGTTTATTAATTTATTTGTTTATCATGTCTTGCAATCCCTTAAGGTCTTTCATGTCAGACACACACAGCATTTTTTAAAGATCAAAGAAGTCAGCTTCATAGTTACTCCCCTTTGAGCTCCCCTGAGGAGCTGCTAGGTTTTCTTTACAGGTAACAGAGTTAGGCACAGTGAAATGTTTTCCAGAAAGCTATACCAGTCATGGTGTTAGATCCCCATGTATCTCAACTCCTCTAATTTTGAGCTTTTGCCCTTGAGTCAGGAGCAGAATCAAAGCTCTGGCTTTAAACAACTTCCACTGAAGAAAATTTAACAGATGCTGCTATGCAAACTGGTTTTCACCATCACAAATGCTACTGTTTTAAACTGGCAGAAATCTAAATTTCTTCCAGAACTAGAAAAAAATACATATTGAGATAAAGAGTCTACGGGGTCTATCTGGAGCTCCATAGTCTACAAGGCACATTTTTGCATGTTAGTGTGATGGTATGTCTATCAAGAATGGCACACTTGCCTGCACACAACTCATGCTTCATCCTGTTACTGGATAGAATAAAAGATTCTTTTATTCACTGGAAACATGAGCAGTCTAAAGGGATCCCACTGCATTGAAGTATTTCTGGGTCTGGGATTACCATACAGGTTTTTGCTCAGGTCTCTGAATGGATTCTCCCTGAGAAACAAAAAAAAAAAAAGCAGATGTCTGCTGGAAACAATTGCCTGTTTCCCCCCAAGTGGCAAAGTCACTCAATTTGCTGACTGAGGAAACCACTACAGGACAATATATAATATCTCAAGGCAGTTGTTTCAGGACACAACATTCTTTCATTACCCACTCACAGCCTTCAGCATTTATTCAGACACACATTATTAAACCACAGCTAATTATTAAATATTTAACAAAGACTTTACAGAACATTGACTGTAGCTACCAAGGTAGACAGAGCTATACAGATTGATTTCCCTGTGTCTGGAGCTCAGTGTACATCAAACAGAGGGGATGCTTTGAAATTTCAAATCACAAGACCAAGTTTGGACAGTTGGTAGGGCTCAAAAGGAAGTGATTTTCTTACACTATGGATATTTTGAGGTTATTAAAAAAAATATTAAAAAATCTGGAACACAGATAAAATCTTGGAATCTTAAAAAAAATCTTCAAAGTGGAAAAAATGTCTCTCTCTGGCTGGACATAAATCTATTATTATAATGTAATTAAGTGTTTAAAAGGTAATTTTATTTTAAATTGAAATATTTTATTTTTTAATTTTAAAGGAATGTGCCTTGAGATTTTGAGGAAAAGAAGAATAATTTAGCTAAAGTAAATCTCATTCAGTAGTTAAGTTTTGCTAGTATGACCTTTCAAACTTTGCAGTCATCAGCTTAATGTTTACATTTCAGTTTTAAAGACTTTTGTTTGAATCCAATTTACTTGTCATGTAGAATAAAAGTTGGGACTTCTATTTAGTCTTTTCACAGATATTTCTGCACACAGATTAATGAATTTTAAAATCATTATGATCATCTCGTCTGACCTCCTGCATAACAGGAGTCATAAAATGTCAACCAGTAATTCTAGCATCAAGCCAAATCATTGGTGGTTGAGCTAGAGCCATCACACCCTGTGGCCTGACTTTCAGCATCTATAGAGGAACTAAAAAGAAGCAAGAATCTCACTTTAGAAAACATTGTTTTTGTGGCAGAGAAGGGATCATTGGCTAATTAGTTTTGCTAAGGTCCTACAGGCTACAAAAAGAACAAAATTAAGTTTTTGACACCTTCAAAAAAAGCCAAATGATAAGGCTGCTGTGTGAATTTTTGGAGTGGTCCTTAGGTATTAAGGCCAGGGATCAGCAGTTTCACACACATGCTGTTAGCACTATTGCAACAGAGGTGCAACCTGCTCATCAAAATTGTGATCCGTGTTCTGGGAATGTGGGCTGGCAAGGGGAATAGCATCAAGGGGGGCTGGCAAGACCCACAGCCCACTGCTTTGATTCCTTTAGAACTCATTCAGGAAGTGATGTGGCCAGTCACTGCTTCCCAGAGCAGCAGCTCTGAGGAAGACTGTCAGAAACTTTGCAAAACCTTTCTTCTCTTCCCTACCCACCATCATCATCTCAGGCAAAAGGATCCCAAGAGAGACTTTATCTTATGAAAAAAGAACCCCAGGAAGAAAGAAAAATACAGGTTTCAGAGTACTGATAAGAGAGTGAAATAGTTATTTTCACGGGTTTATAATTTATTTTCTCCTTCCATTGGGATACCATGTTTCTATGAAGAATTTTTATACAAAAATGAGGTCATTTTGGCCATGCCTTGAGAATCATAAAACCAATATATATGAATATCCAACTTTTAAAGTTTTTGAGAAATGGAGCAAATATTATAATAGCTGACCTTGATAACTATTATTGGTTGCCTTTCTCCCAAGTGCAGAATTATACTGATGAGATGGCAGGGAGGGAAAACAGTCCTTCCAATCCAGGCTGCCTTATTCTTCAGTAGGATATTGTACCTGCACAACCATCTGGCTGCTCCATCAGGAACCTTCTGAAGGTACAATTGGGTTATTTATGAGACTCACATAAATTTTTTAAAAAATGTAGCCATAGAGGTGGTGTTAGATAACTGGGATGTTGGCTCCCCTGTCCTTTTTCTCAGCAGAAGAGGGAGTTGGGAGTGTTTGACAGTGAAGCTATTCAGTGGAAAATTGGAAACAAAGCAACATTTTATCAGCTGTAATGTGCTTGCTCTGGTTGAGCTTCTGTCAGGAAGGCTTTGTTAGGACCAAAACATTTTTTTCTTGCCAAAATGAGAATCAGGTGATTTGATTCAGATGAAACAGGTCCTCAGGTACCAAGTAAGTTCTGGTACTCCACAGGCTGGTTCCATTGATGGAGATTTATAAAAATTCACCCAAGTTTCTCTGAAAACACCAGATTTTTTAAAAGAGAAATAGTGAATTAATTTACTGTTTTTCTTTAACTGCTATTTTTATTTTAGAAAAAGGCAGCAGAACTGCAATCTCATTTCCCACAGAGCTTTGGGTAGGCTGAATGTTCCTATTGCTGGTTGCAGTCAGCATTTCTGACTATGGATTTCAGCTGAGCAACATCATCTGTTCTCAAAGAAACTCCAGCACCATTCCCATTAAGACCAATTGGAAATGTGCCTGTGCCTCACAGGCATTGTTTCAAACCCATTTTGATCAATAGAAAGACTACCACTGATTGTGGTGGGGCTAGATCATGCCCTGTATAGGTACAGTATGGGGATACAGAGTCTGAAAAATCTGTTTGCAATGAAGTCAATGGGAACTTTACTTCAGTGCAGCCCATGATGGATACACTGCATGTCAAAATTGTTAGATCAAATGTCTCTGCTCCCCATGAATTACCCAAAGCAGAAGAAAAAAAAACCCCTCACTGGTAATTTTGGGAAACTTACAACACATTTTCTTAAAATTGCGTTCTCTTGGGATGGAATTTGAGGAAGACTGCATGTGAGTTTCTTGTTGAATAAAGACGGGGAGTTTTTTTCTGTGATACTTAGTAAGCAAATAAGAAAAAACACAGAAAGTCCAGTAAAACTGTTTATAATTACTGTACTTTACAGGGCATAACAAACTGGTTTCCTCAGGAAAAAAAAAAAGTGTCTCCCTTTTCCTTCCCTTCCTTATTAATTGCATACAGAGCATTTCCTCTTTCCTTTTTCCTCTTATATTCTGAGAATAATTAAGAAGACAAATTTGAAAATTGGAAGAACTTTTATGGGCAGACTAATTGTAGAAGGAGACAAAGTGACTGAAATTTGTGAAGGGACTAAATAAGTCATCAAGCATGCCTCATTTCTGTCAAGAAGGTAAAACCAAAAAGAAAGTACTGGGCTAGACTCAGATAATGCATTAAGAGGTATTTAAGAAACGCATTTTTTTAAAAATTGAATAATTCCCATTTTACAGCTGCTGATCTGACTGCTGCAAAGAGTTGGAATGATTTCTGCCAACACTCACTGCCTAATTTGGTTTGGGCAAGTCACACCTCTAACAAGTGTTCTGGGGCTTGTATGTAGCCTGCTGGCTCTTGTTAAACTGCATTTCAGCCTTTGATGTATGTGAAACAATATTGCCAGTCCCCCTTACCACACAAATCATAAGGCTGACTAATAAAAATAAAAAGATTGTGTATATAATAATGAGCTCCCAAAGGGTGGAAAGAAGGCTTATTCACACTGAGCTACACACAGGCACGTATTAATGTAGTTTGATTTGATCACTGGAAAATTGTGTCTTGTAATTACTAAGCAAACATGAGGTGGAATGACAGGGAAATGCAATGAAATGAGGCTTTGAGGTGGAAGGTGAATTTTCAGAAAGTGCAGTTGGGAAGGAACATTTATGAATCCTGCCTGCCTTGTAGTACAAGGGACCCATTGATTTAAAAATTATTTGTATGCTCACTAAGGCCTGCAGGACCTGCATGGGGCAGTGTAGACCAAGAATTATTGCGAAAGAACTGGGTTTTGGTCATTTGGATTCTCAAATAGTAGGGTCCACTCGTGGAAAACAACAGCTTTTCTGAAGGGCTCTCCTTTGGAAGCCAAAATTATATATATATATATATAAATTCTAATCAGATTCAATTATAATAAGCTATTTATTAGATGATAATAATAACATTGTCTCCCTTTATTAGATGTTATAATTCCTTACAAATTAAATTTGTTCCAGTTTCTTCAGTATATTCACAAATAAAAGACCTAATCTCCTAGATAATATCAACCATTAGATATTAATTTTCAGTGTTACTATTGATTAGTATTTGCAAATGAGGAAATGTATTTGCAATGTGGAGATCTGCTTACACAAAATCATTCCACATACTCTACTAAGACTTGGCTCTCCTGAGTTCCAGACCAGGAATTTTGCATCTACAATGTACAACCCAAGTGCAATACACACCTTTCTCTTAAGCAGCTTGAGTTATTCTGCAGACTTCATGGTGGGTGACACTCAAAAAATTCAAGCCAACCTTCTGGATTGTGTAGACTGCAAATAGGAGATGGAAGGACTTAAGGAAGGACTTACGGAAGGACTCAAATCTTAAATAGCAAGATGTAAGGACAGCATGGCAAAGTTGGTGCTTTCAGCCTCGTTTCATTTCCTACATTTGAATGTTTTAATATGGTAATAGACATACTTTGGCAGTATTATTAAGAGGAGTTTAATGCAAGGCCACTGTATTGGCAACCCATGTACTTATGATAAAAGAGTAAGTAAACACTGGACCACCTTATCCATTCAAATCTCACTCTGAAGGCCAAATCTACCTGCTTGTAAGTAGGTTCTCAAAGTTACCAAATACTATGGAGAATGGTGTATTCCTAGCACACCACTGTGAATTTGGTACAGGTGTTGCTAATAGAGTCCTGAGCTGAGCTGAGTCCTGACTCAGCTTCTCCACAATCCTCTTTAATATACAGTAATTGCTTATGTTCAGAGCATTTGAGCAGTAGCCTGGTGCATGCTGTAAAGTCTCCAGAAGTGAGAGAGTTGCAGTAAAGCTTCTTGAGAAATGAACAATTAATTTTCAGCAAAAAATAAAACTAGAAGAAAAATTAAAGATGTAGGCATCCTAATAGCAATGATGTGGACTGGTGGTGCCTTTATTAGTCTCCTTTGTGTTCTCATTGGAAACATCTATCATTACTGAACTAGCTGATTATTCTCTTTTAATTACTTCATATGGAATAATTAAATAAAATGAAGACAATAATCTTTTATAGATGGCTATGAAGAGGAATATTTTTTCTCAGGGAATGGAATATAGATTTCTTTCCCCTTTACCTCCCAAGACTGTAGAAATCTAATGCATTCAGTGCTACAACATGCAGAGAGCTCCTGAATTCTCTGAATTATTTATTTTTAATAGTTAACTATCATTTCAAAGCCTCACCTGGATGACCTGTGATTGGAGATAAAGCCTCATTGAGCACAATGTTTTGTTCTGATGCTACGTTTCCAGACAATTTCCTGTGTGTTATATGAGAAGCTGAAAAAACTGCTAACTGCTGATATTTAAAAGGGCCACAACCACCATGCTGAGAGTTCCCAGGCACCTGGAGTCGTTGATCTGTCGCTCTCTGCACAAGGCTGTATTCTGCACCACATTGAGGGCATGGGACAAGAACATTGTTTTGTTCTTCGAGATTGCTTTGAGGCTACACTTGATGACATAGCCCTTTCCACTGCAGGAGCACCTCGTGTCTTCTTGCCTTGTCTGGCCACAGTTCTGACCCCAAATCTGTATGACACTACACGTCAGAGAGAGAGATAAGGACACTTGGACGAACGGGTTCAAGAGCTGAGTGTGGAGAAGTAGAAGCATGAAATTTGCTGCCATCTTGTATTTCCCTCACCAATTGAAGAGTATCTTTTATTTTATATTCTTGATAAATTCATAGATTCTTTTATTTATTCATTTATCTTCCTAGATAAATTCCCTTACACAGGCAGAGGGTCCGTCAGGTTAGAAAGAAACAGGTGAATGTGACCTATGAGCAGATGAGGTATGAGTACATTCATGCTTCATATCACTAGAGAAAGATTACGTGGAATATGTTACAATGAAGTTGTATCTTTAATATGATGACTGATAATCTACTTATTCCACATTGTAAACTAAAGCTTGTGGCAACATGTTGAACAGAGAGAAGAAAGTGTATGAGAGAAGAGAAGGGTGGAACTCATTCCTGTACCTTGTAGTTACTTAAGCATGTTTTTACCTATAGTCTATGAAGGTAAACGAGTATTTCAAAGGAGAGGGGACACATTTTACATAGGTCATATGAATCATCCTCCCACGCTTGTGAGCTCCCACAGCTCAGCCCACACCTTAGCAGCATCCTTGCAAGGTTTGAGGGTGAGGTTGTTGACAGCCAGATGGGTTGACGACGGTAACCTATATTTCATACTACGGAGACCTGAACAGCCACTGCTATTTTTCCCCTTTGTACCTGTTGGGTTGTCAGAGAGGAGTCAACCAGCTGGCACTTCTGACTGCACTGGACCAAGTTATTTTGCAAGGAACTCTCCAAGCGCCCTGTTAAGGGAAACATAATTGCTTCCCTGCAAGACCCTCATTCCAGCAGGCAATGGGGAGAGACTGCATGAGATGTGGCTTTTCTCAACATTTAGCAACCTTTTCTCCTATGTAATCACATTCCCAAATGCAATCCTGATATTAAGGAAACTTTAAAAAGTAGGTTATAAATGAGATTGATTTTTTTATATATATATATATATATTTTAAAGGAAAGATGATCCTCTGGGTAAGGTGCTTTTGAATTAGTGGCATTCCTAAGAGTTTCTGAATCTGGAAAAACAATCATTATTAATAACACGGTTCTTATAATACTTTCCTTTTCAAGGTTTACCCATCACCATTGCTTAATCATAAATATGCCCATTTTACAGCTTAATGAACAGGAATCTTTCACTTCTGCTGAATAGATCTGGGGAATGCATTTTTAATTTTTTTTTTTATTATTATTTTTATTTTTTTTCAGAGGGGCCTGTGCTATTGAATGTCTAATCTGGGCTTTTGACCTGCACGTTTGAACACACAGACTCTCAAGATCAGGCTCAATGTTGTTGTTGTTTCTTAAATTAGTTCACGGCCACACGGAAACATTTAAACCACCAATGTTTTCCTCTAGCCACCTGCCCAAATTCCAGGGCAACACTGTTGCCCTGCGGTCTGAGCCCTGGCTCCTTCTCAGTCCAGTCGAACAGCAAACTCTCTTAGAAATTTTGGTTCTCATGAGGCTTCCAGCGTCACAACCTACTGCAGGAAAAGACTGTGCTTTACAGATGACAAATCCTTCATGAGACTCAGTTTAAACTTTAGGCTCGATGTCAAAAATAATACAAAAAAACTGGCTGTAATTACCTCCTGGAGTTAGCTTGCAATAAATTAAAACAAAATAATAATAATAATAAAATCTACCCCACATTTTAAAGGAATTTTGACTTTCTGCCTACACATATATTTTTTCACTCCTTGCTTGGAAACTTAAAAAAGGGAACAATTAATGAAAACCAATTGCTAGAAAAGACATGCTTTTCAGATCCTGTTTGTTTTCAGATCTAAAAGTAGCCTCCTTCTTTTTAGCATAGTTTTAATTCATAAGAAAAACCCATGACAAATTAGCAATGTAGATCAGATGAAGAAAGATACAAAATTATTTTTATTTTGACCCATAATATTGACTACCCTCCTGCATGCCTTTTTTTTTTTTTTTTTTTTTTTTCTAATAGTTTAGCATACATTGTTGTAATTAAAGTGGTGTATATTTTTATGAACTAAATAACTTTCTTGCAGCCATTGACAAAAACTGTACATTAAATGTGGGCTTCTGGAGTGGTAAAACATTTTGGTTTGTTTCCCTCCTACAGAATACTATAATTTTTACTTTGACATCTTTTTCTTTCTCAGGTGCAAGAGAAAACAAAAGGCCTGTGATGCATTGAGGACAGCAGATTGTGTGGGATTTGGGATGTTATCAGAAGCTGGAAATACTAGCCCAGATGTCTTGCCTGAATTTTCAAACTGGAAAAAAAAACCTATTCACTTGGGAAAAATATAGCTACATTTAGATGTTTATAGAAGACAAAAACTGAACTTCCAGGCTACAAGCAGGTAGAGCTCTCAGTCCTCCTCTGCAACTAGATGGTTTTCCACTGTTAGGGTTTTGACTGCACAAGTTACTTAACTAACAATATCAATGATAACATTTATTATTAAATTGTCTGTTTCCAAAGCCCATCTCAACTATTTCATCCCTAATTCATACTTCTCCATCTTTTTTTGCCATCCTGAGTACACTGGCTTTGGGAAGACTCTATTTCTCCAACACTTACCACAGGACAGGAGCTGAGTTTCTTCCCCTTCTTATGGACTTTGTCCATCCTCTAATGCCTGACTGCCTATGCTACATGTATTTGGGTCCCTCTTGACTTGTTCCCTGGACTTTGGCTTGATTCTGGGCTCTAAGTCTTGTCCAGATTTTAAGTTTGGTCCAATCTCATGTCCTTGTCGATTTTCATGCCTGCCTTCAACTGTATTATATAATTTATCAGGTGACTCAGTTTATACTCAGTTCTGTAAAATACTCCACATTTGTGTTACATATGTATAGATCAACACATCTATCCCAAAGTAGTTTGTATGGACTTTCCTTTCAATAAAACATGAGAGTCTAACTTTAAGTCAGAGTATCTGTTAGATAAGCCAGTCCCTCTTATGGAGTTACCATTTGAAACTCAAGATAGCAAGTCTTCAGAGTAAATAGTAAATTAATTATTCTATCTTTATCCCTAGAAAAAGTGCTAGTCTCTTAAGTCAAAACCCTTGGATGCCCTACTACTAATGCTTGTGTTCTTCAAGTTCAATCTGTATAAGAAACATGAAGCACAGTGTGTAAAATACATCAAAATTTGCCAATTTTTTTTTATTTGTCAGTGTGAAAAAGTAACTCTGTGTGTGAGAACTAATTGCTGCCAGAAACTCGCTTTATGGAGGAGATCAAAATGAGTAATTCTTTGAATCTAATGGATTTGCTTCAAGAGAGAAGCAAAATGAGCCAAGAAATAAGCATGTAGAGAGTTTTCCAAAGATTTAAGGTCAAATAAGACACCATCTTTCAGAGGTCTAATGAATGACAAGTAGGAAGTAAAGACTTTCAGACACAGGGAAAGTAATTCTTTTACTATGAGGATGCTTGAAAGACAGCATCTTGATGGAAGTGAACTAACATTTTTTAGTGCATGTAGCAGACTAATTATGTTATCCCAACATAGAGAAAGCTGTGTAAAATCAGCATAATTATTGATGAAATGAAGATGATTACTTTGATTGTGTTTCACATCTTTTGCCACATTAAAATAATTGTTTTAATTGCTTTAAATGTTTTATAAATGTTGAATTAAATGGTGTCATATTTTACAGGGGTGGTTGTTGGAGGGTGGCTGGAGAGTCAGGTACATTTAATCACACAATACCATAGATTTCTACTTCCCAGTTATCCTGACAACCCCAGCTCAGAGACTTCTCTCGAGTCCTGTTCACAAACAGGGACGTACAAAACCTACCTATCCTGTCATCACAAAGCAGCATGACCTGAGGTGAGAAGGGCGTTCCATTTTTGCAAGACTGAAAAAGAAGAGACTAGAGAAAGCAGAGGAGCAAAGGGGTAAAAGCTGGATTTTCCTATTGCTGGAGCACTGATTGTGAGATTAAAGTGAACAGGGCTGTGTTTGCCCTACCGGTGCCTGCCCACTCTGTAAGCTGAGCTTGTCACTTCAAACTTTTTCTTCCCTGTTCAGACTGGTGATTGTTCAGGATAGACAGTGTCTAGCTGTGAACGTGGTCAGTGCCTAATAGAGCACACAATCAGTCTTGACAGGGCCATCCGGTAGGTAGTGAAGCCAATATGTTTTTTGGACCCTGGGTGTTATCAGCCAGCTGTGCTACAAAAGCAAAGCAACACAGTACTTTTCCCAAACAGTGTTTTGTGATGTTCTCATAACAAGAGGCTTGCTCATTTTGGGTAGTCAGCCATGATCACCTGAGGAGAAAGGATTATAGTTTAAAACCTTTATTAAAGAGGGAAAGCGGTGTTTGGGTGAGAAGGCAATAGAGTAGAGATGATGCTAGATCTCAGAGATCACTGATATAGTGAATCAGAAACCGGAAAGCCACTGAGAAACAAAATCTTTGAGAGAAGAGAAATAGAATTAAGTTTGTTTGGGGAAAAGAACTAGTCTCTAAATTCAACCCAATTGTCCAATCAGTGGAAGGTATGCTAGGCAGTTTGCTCATGATCTTCTGCTATGAAACATACAGAACTTTTCCTGACTCTGTCTTCCTCACATTTTATGTCTCCTATAATCCAAATAATCCAATGAATTTATATAATAGTAAAAATTTGTCTCTAGTAAATTCTACTCAGTCTGATAACTCTGTCATTAAGCTTGCAAACCCTTAATTTATGAATTTTACTTCCTTGATGAAAGTAGATGTGTGGTTTAACTGATGTTGAAGTGTTGCAAAAATCTCACTATCAGACATTAGTCCATTTCTACAATCTAGTAGCAAAGGCTTGTGGTAAAAGACAGGCAATTCAAATAATGAAAACTGTAACACTTAAGAATGCATGTTTTAAAATAAACTAGCTAAGATATGCAGTAAGTAGCAAAGAAGAACCACAGTCATAGCTTTTGTGACTGTACTGATTAGCTATTCTTTTTTGATCCTTTTCCCCACAGGGACAAGGATGTCTTTTGAATCTGCAAAATGAAAAAAAAAAAACCCAAAGTGACAAGAAATTCCAACCTACCAGCATGGAGAGAGATCTGCTTATTTCAATTTCTAAAAAAAAATAGATATAACATTCAGGCACTTTACAGAGATGAATTTAGAAGAGACAAGTCAAAGGTCTGATCTTTCTCCTCCAGCACTGCCTTACATGGCCTGCACACTTCAGCATTACCAGAAGCGGCAATGAATTACTTTGCAGCATTTTCTAGCCAAACCACCAGCATCACAGAGGTATCTGCTTCTGTGTTGTCTCAAGTGTTTAAAGGTTATGTGTCTAGAAACAGCATTTTCTCACTTTCTTTTACTGGATCATGGTCAAGAGTCGCTTGAATGTGTTCTACCAAATGAATTATTTACTTTTGCAGTTATGGATGTTAATGGTGCCTTAGTCTTGAGATCTCTGCTCCTTACACACAGTAATTTTGTCTCCTGACATTTGAAATGCCTTTTGTCTAGACCAACTTAATAGTATCAGCTCAGAAATACTGAAGTGAAATGTAATGGTTTGAGATAGATATATAGAAGGTAAGACTAAATGACCAAACAATCCTGTTCTGATATTAGATCTACAAAGCTAACAGAACAAAAGAGATACCTTCATTTCTATCCATTAGAAAAGTTCTGCCTATTCACCTGCAAAAATGTGTTCTTGCCTGACACAGCAATTCTTTTTCTGCATGGCTTGAATTTTGTTGGCACTAATCAAGCTTTTATGGTGAACTATTTGAACGCAAATGAAGTCTAAAGATACTATAATGTCTCATTTCAGGATGGATCTTTATGATTAGAGGAATAAATTATCCTGAGCATCCCCACACACTGCAAGTTTATCATGCCTGTTTAACATGTCTGAAGAGATTTCACACTGCAGATATTTTGCAGCTTCTCTTTTCATCTAAAAGAGAAACAATTACAATATGCTCATGCTTCTGCCATCCAATTACTTCTGCTTTGCTTTGACCCCATTATTTGCTGTATCATGGGCCAGAGAAGATCTGGGTAAAATAGTGGGATCTCATTTTTCAACAAGCATTTAGGATTTTGGAGACAATGAGCAGAGTTTTCCTGAACAAACACAGAGCTAACCAAAACTTAAGCATGAGGCTCACTGGGGACAAGAAAGCAGAATGTGAAACAGCTGGTGAAATCACTGGTTTTTTAAGACTTGCAGCCAATGGTGGAAGTTATCCATGTTAAAGGAGAAGACACTAGACTCTTCATTCCTCAGTCTTTGGGAGGTCTTACATTGCTTTTGGTAGCAATCAGTCTAGTGGAGATGTGCAATAGTTAGACAAGATTAGACCCTGTAGGGGTCTTTTCTCTCACATACTCATATCCTCTGACAGCAACAAAGCACATTTCCACCAAAGCATCTTTTGGAGATCCAGCCAGAATCAAAGAGGAGCACTATGGAGCAAGGTTCATTTGAACAACCCCCTTTTTAAGTCAGAAAAGGAACCTCCTGGGCTCCACATGGATCAGCACCTGCATGACCACCTGCTCCATTAGGCCAGGGAGACTGAATACACAAACCATGGCTCCCTGACTATTTGTACCACCTATGTATAGGGAGAACCTGACTGGGAGAACTGGCTTGAACCTGAGCCATACATCTTCATGCAGTGCTGCAGAACTGACTGTAAGTATCTTAAGCAGCACTGTCTTGCTTGGACAGAGCTGCTAAAGACAGCATGTGTGTTCTTGTAAGAGCAGGATTTTACTCTTGTCATGAAAACATTACATTTTCTCACCTGGTTTCAAATCTATCCTCAATTCTAATGCTCTACAGCAATGAATTCCACAGGCAGACTGCACTGCAGGGTATTTCCTTTATTTGTTTTAAATTTACCTACCATTTATTTTAACATATGAGCCCCTGTTCTCATATTACTGCAGAGTGTAAAGAGAAGAAATGATCAGCTTTTCTTATACCATTCATCATCTTAAATAGGCCAATTAAGCCTGTGTAATTATCCTTCTTTCCAAGTTAAATAATCCAAGTCTTTGCTGCTTCTCATATGGAAAGTCCATCAGGCCTCTATACTGCTGAAAATTATATGGTGCTAATTTAAAACATGGCCACTCACAACATGTGTATCTATGTCTATTTCTACTGACACTACGACTGCCAGCTAATTAAATGTGTGTAACACAGAAAACACAACTCCAGCATTTTGTTTCCAAATCCATTAATGAGAGGGCAGTGAGTTCTGGGATGTAAGGGCATTGTATATGCTCAAGATGGTCTGACACCTTCCAGGGGGCTAGGAGCCATTAAAACTTATGATATTGTTGAATATGTTTTACCCCTTAGCCTCTAGAGAAAGGGAGCTCTACACTCTCCTGTCCCCCCACCAAAATTTCCCATTGCACTGATTCAGTCCCAGATAGAGGAAACCTCAGTTATTACTGTAGTCCAAATGATGTCTAGGGTCCCCAGCTGAGATCAAGGATCCATTGTGCTTGCAATGGTATAAACACATACTTACAGGCAGTCCCTGCCCTAAAGGGCTTACAGTCTAAATAGAAGAGACAAATAAAGGGTGAGAGAGAAAATAAATGTGGAGTGACTTGCACAGCTGCTGGGACAGCTGCTCTTGGAGCGAGCTGGGAACAGGACCCAGTTTGCAGGGGCTCAGGCCAGAGCATTAGCTACTGCCCTGTCCTGCTTTTCATTTTCTTGTGGAAAATGACGTTTTAAGCACCACATCTTGAAAGCACCTGGTCAGAGAGAGCCTAGGGGACAGAGAATTTAAAATGCAAAGAGATACTTGGCCTCTTTGCACCCTTTTGTTGTGTCTGCTGCTGTTGTGGATAGAGCCAGCAGAATAGTTTTACAGAAGACCTGATGTGGGAAAGGCCACACTGAAAGAAATACGGTGTCTTCTCTGGTCACAAGTCATGAATTTTTTTTAAACACTAAGAATTCCAGCCACATGAAATCTTTGGCAAACATTTCACAAAATGAGCACTAGTAAATCATTTGGTACCAAAATTTTTAAAAAGGACCCAAAATCTCAGGAACATTTAAATTTGGAATCAGATTTTAGTATGTCTTTGCATGCCATTGTGGGAGCTCTCTGGCCCTGTGTTTTGAATTGGTTATCACAATGTCTCACAGTTCACACACAGCATTGACTAATAAATGAAAGGAAATAGGTGAAAGTCTGTAAGTGAGGAGTTCTCACTTCTGAGAAAATCCACAGCTTCAATCCCTATAGTTTTTCCTTGGCAGATAGATGCCTCATCCAAGAGCTGGTGAAAGCTGTCTGGGAGCATGTGGCTTGCCTATGTTGAATATCCAGGTAGCAGTCCATTTCCAGTCTGGGATGTGCCTCCTGTGCAGTTTTACAAAACATAGTAAAATCTTACTCTTCTTTAAGCTACTAAATTTAACTGAATTTCCTACTTGCAAATGGGTTGATCCTCCATATAAGCATCTTACTTGCTTTGCAAGTACTCTATGGCGGAGTGTCAGCCCAGTTTCCTGGTGCCCCAAGAAGACTTCCTAAAGAAGGGATCCCTGCTGGGCAGGTAAGACCTGTCAGAGTGCTTTCTAGGATTACCTGATGATCTTCAGCCACTCCTCATGAGAGGTATTTTTCCTGGCTGACTGAATTTCCAAGAAACAGAGCAGTGCAAGAGCTGTGAGGTTTGCTGTGATCTCTGCAGAAGATTCCCTCTTCTGAGACTCTTTTTCCAGTTTCTTGCTTGAAACTACTTCAAGAGACAGACTCCTCCCTCCCATCCTCTTTGAGATGGGAATGACTGATGCAGCTTGTACTTTTTTTTTTTTTTTTTTTTTTCCAATAGGTAGTAAGCTTTTTGGCTTCTGTGCACTGCCTGGGTCTCTGCTTCTTACACTTCACCTGCCAGGAAACCTTGTAGCCTCAAAGCTTTGGCACTAGCCACTTTACTGTCAGTAGCACAGGAGGAACATCTTCCACATACAATAGTGCTTATTTGCCAGTAACCCACTAAGACAGTATAATCATAGTATCATTCACATATGTTTTTACAACCTTCATGCCTTCTGGCAGAGTCATGATAGACTTGGGACCCAATTTTCCTCAGGTTATAACCTTCTTGCTACAACCCTCAACTTTTTCTCCTTGTGTTTCCCTCCTCTTCTTTAAATCATAGCTACAAAGTCTCTTACACTCCTAGATTCTTACTCTGGTCAGAACTCTTACACCCAGCTGCAGACAAGGGTATGAACACCTTATGGAGATGTCTTGTCAGGTTCATGTAAAATTGGGGATGCTCTCAAGTTGTCTTTAATCTCAAATTTGATCCAATGACTTGAGTGAACTAAGGCCTGTGCTCATTGCTTCTAGCCACTGATGTACCCTCTGCAGTAACAGCAGAGAAATGCACACTTCTTAGGGGTGACTCAGTCTGTCTAGGTCTCCTCCACACTCAGAGAAACCATATTCCCCCATCCTCATTATCTAGTAAAGAAACAAAGGATGATGCATTCCTGATGCAGAGGCCTATGCTCAGTAACTGAAGTTGGGTGAAATGATGCCAGCCTGGGGAAGAATCCTGGGGTGGCTTTGTTCCATTCCTGCTACACTGCAGGGCCCTCTCCTAGCAGAAACAATGTGAAAGCCCTCAGAAGCCAATATCCTGCCAACGTAGTTGTGAAAACCTCATCAAACAGCATAGCTGTGTCTACAGTAGGATTTTGTTGGCAAAGACGTATTGGCTGGGTACATCTGATTTTTTTCATGCTCTCAGCCAAAGAAGCTATGCCAGCAACATCTCACAGCATAGACTTCACAGCAAGTAGACCATCACAAATGCACTCTCAGAGGCATACAGTATGGTAATTAAAAAAGGTGTTCCTTGGTTCTCTGCTAAGTTCTTGCTGGCCACAGATAAGTAGTAAAGTTAAAAATAAATACATCTATTTTTGGTGCCAGCCACTTATTGTGAGTAAACAGCTGTCTCTTTGTGCTAGCAGGAACTCCAATTGGAGGTCATGATGCAAATTAATTTTAGCAGCACCCAGTGTTGTCCCTGATGAACATGATTCTTTTGGGTCAATTTGAGGTCACATAAGAGTGAAGAGAAAGTGCTTTCACTAACTTCTTTTCTTGAGACCAACTCCCTTCAGAGATATTCCTTGCCAGAATTATGTGACTGCTTCACAGAACAAGATACTTTCCCTGGGTTAATCATTTAAAGATTTAATTCTCAGCTTATAAAAATAGTTCACACTGTAAAAGAGAGTATTTTCACAGTTTATCCTCTTCCTCTTTTTAAACTGATTTTCAATTCACTGTTACTCAGTGTCTCTTCTGCTATTCATGGAGCACAGCCAAGTGAAACCAGGACCGCTATGCTGCTGATTTACACTATAGAACCATTATTAGCTGAGTTTTGCATTGGCATTCCAGGCATTCCAGTGTGCAGCTAGTCTCCTGTGTATTTATTCATTCAAAGTAATGACAGGGATGGCGAAAGATGCTGGAGTGACAGCCCTGTGGTGTGAAGAGTCACTATCACAGAGTGGTAGGAGTTAGAAGGGACTTCTGAAGATCATTTAGACCACCTCCCCTGCTAGAGCAAGGTCAGCTACAGTAGATCACACAGGAACATGTCCAGACAGGTCTGGAATGTCTCAAGAGGAGGTCTTCATAATGCGTCCAGAAGAGATCCTTCATTGGCATGTGCAAGAAGAAGGGCAGAGCCATGGAGCTCCATCCCCTCCCCATACCCCCTTGGTCCTAATCTGAAGGCTGGCTGCATCCTGTAGAGTTAAAATACCAAGCAGAGCATTCACAAGGCCTAGTTAGCTTTCATTTAGATGTGCAACAAGGTTGCATTTTCTGCTCTTGTTGCTGATCTTTCATCCTTTTTAGGCTTTTAAAGATTTTCCCAGCACAATTGCACTCATCAGATGGCCCCATTTCTTGAATGATCAGGAGAAGCACACAAAAACCTCCAACCTCCAAACAATTTACATCCCTAGGACTAGTATTCATGAGTGACCTGGCCATGTAATTCACAGCTCCAGATTACCATTGGAGTATATCTAAGGTCTCTAAATGGTGCAAGCATTTGACCCAGTGCCCAGAGCTCACTGCTCACTCTTCTTTCAGCCCTGTCCCTCCTGTTCTTTTGTAAGGAAGTATCATTGTAGATCACGTTATGAAAAATGCACTCTAGGAGACAAGTGGGTGTAGTGGGAGGCAATTCAAACATTCTATTGTGCTAAGCACTATGCAAAGACTGAAACAATGGCCCCTGGTATGAGGATCTCACCAGTGAGACAATGCAGACAATAGCAGCAATTCACACCACCTATTACAGACTATTTGGTGTATCCATTTTAGGTGTGAGTCATCGATCAAGTTTTCTATACAGGCCAAGAAATAGATGCTTCCAGTGTGTAAATCAGAGCACCTAGGTTAGATGGCAAGAAGTCATGTGGTATTAATATCCCTGGTCAGTCCAAGGAGGAAGGGAGGAAGAATAACTACCTTTTGCCTAATGGACCTCTCTCCCTAAGCTCCTTTTGCTTCCAACAGGAGGAGAACGACTTCTGTCCAAGTGGAGCTCTCCCTCCTCCTGATGGAAACCATTTCTTTTTACTGACAGCAGAGAAGGGAGTCTGGGGATAGTAAGTTCATTAGGCTAAAATAACCTCTTGTAACACTCTTGTAGCTAGCAGGAAAAGCAGCATGCAGCTGCATGACTTTGTCAGATTGCCCACTAAATTTATTAATGGATATAAGTTGGCCAAAAAATTCAGGGAAAAGGTAGAATCTGTTTACAGGAAAAGAACATCTTTCCGCAGTCAAACACACTCAAGACCAAAAAAGAAAAACATGCAGCTTTTCAATAAATTTGGCATTGCTATGATTCACATTTTAAAGCAGGGCACTGTGAAGTCCCAGCCACCTCAGTGCTGGTTAAGCATGAAGCTGATCTGTGCCTTCATTCAGACTGTGGCACAGATGCCCATGCAAAAGGCTTCCCAAGCTCTGTGTGTCAAGTCCATGCTCTCCCAGGTTACACACCATTGAGGAACACAATAACTCTTGCCTACAGTGCTCCTAATAGGCCGCTGGGCTTGGGGTTTCAGGAACCACCAACCAGTGCTCAGGAGCAGCCTTTGCGTCACAGCTGAGCTTTCTTCCACACCATCTTCAACACTAGTCCAATGGCACCTACTTATATCCTATCCCTGAGTCAACTGATGCTTGCACAGCACTCAGAGGCCCTCAGACTGAATGTGCTAATGGAAGAGCAAAGTGTTATAAAAGCACATGGTGTGACCGCCTCCCCACGCTTGCCCTCCTTCTCCCCAGCAAGCTGCCATGCACGGATGCTGCTCCACCATGACCTTCTACGGTGGTGCTGTGGCAGCCTGTTGCTTCACGGGGGCATTTGGGCTGACAATGCGGAGCTCCTTTTCCCACATAATTGAAAGGAATTTCTGATTATGTGCAGGGATGTCAGCAGTGCAAGGAGCTTGGATGCCTTCCAGCCGCAGCCGGATCCAATGACAGTGCTGCGATTTCTCCTTTTTTGGCACTCTACTTGTGAACTTTCTGCTCCCTTCTGGGAGTGATTTCTCAAGATAATATGCTGCTGCTACAGCTTCTCTCTGATGGCCTAGATTTATAGCTTCTGCAAGCAGTGAGAGGGGAAGGGGTGTGGGAGAGGCAAGGAGGATGAAAGCAGAGAGGGAAATTATTTTTTGGTTGGAGTTTTATTATTTTGGTCCCACTCTGCCTGTCTCCAGGCTTTGCACAAAAATAGTCTGTAGTTTCCATCTCTGTAATACTCTTTACTGCCTACAGTGAAAGGTTGAAAGAACACACGTGTTTTTTTGGCCTCTTTAGTCCAGGCCCCGTGAATATCTGGTGCAAAGTGAGCACTACATTTATCTCTGACCTTTTTGCCATCTCTTGCATTTGTTAACTGAAGTGAGTGGAAGATGTCCCCAGCCTCCTCTCCCACAGAGCAGATGATACCAGTGGCTTGATTTACTTTGTCTCTATCAGTCCCAACTTGCCTCAAATCCTTCCAAATGCCTAATTTATCTAAAGCCTTTATTGCTTTAGTTACACTGGGGAAAAACAAAACGACCACCCTCAAAACCCCAGCCACTGATTTTCAGGGTGAAATACTTGAAAATTCCAGATGCTGTACTCAGAAATTTAGTAATACCATAATTAACTAGGGCAAAAAATTGTCTCTCTGGATGTGCAAAACAGCTCAATATCCCCTTTCCTCAGTGACTTCAGACTATTGGAGATGTTTCTGAAACATCAGAACTGTATTATCCAAATATTTTAATCCTGCAGGAGGGTGAGACAGTGCTGCCACCCCCATTTTACCAGTGAAGACTGGGGATCTGAGGTACACAACATATATAAGAAAGTCCAGGTGAGTTACCTTGTGGATATGCCTGTTTCTCCCTACTACTTATGAAGGCAGGTCATTGATGTTTTATAGGATTACATGCATAATCCTGTATGGCTGCAATCAGCTGAGATGAATACCACTCCTTGAGACTCAGCAAGGTCACCCAGGAAGCACAGAGTAAAGCAGTGAAATGGGCCTTTGTATTTTACACATGACCTGGTGAATAAAATATGCACACCCCCCCCCCATGGCAGGGGAGTTGGAACTGGGTGATATTTAAGGTCCAACACAAACTATTCTGTGATTCCATGAAATACTGCTGACAAATCTGCCTGTGCTCAGCTACACATTTCTCATAATCTTGGATAGCCAAATTGCTAGTGGTGAGCGCTTGTTTCTAGATTCTGTGGCTCAAACCTCCCTCTCCAAGGAGAGTACATCAGGAGACTGACTTGAAAAACACATCATTTATCTCTTTCCTGTTTATCTTTTACTAGTTATATCTGCAGGAGTCTTAAACTTCTCCTCACTATAAACTTTAAAAAATTACTTCTGGAAATCTCAGGTAACCTAATTCTGGCTACTGATGCCTAGGGAAACTTTTGCATATGGAAGGATGTAAAAGCAAATGGTCACTGTGGGTCTAGATGCAATGCTTTCTTATGAGGACTGCAGGAAAGCATCCTAAATGTCACGAATGAAAAATGTTCGCACAACTCCTTCATGATGCTTTGAGTATTTCAGCACAAAACAACATGGTCTGGCTATAACAGTGCATTCTAATTAAGCTCCACCAAGACTCAGATCAGACTTGCATTCAAAGCAGAAATGAAATTGACCACTTGGTGTTCCCCAAGCCTGAGTCCCCGGGCAGAGGCTGTGATTGAAATGACCTTGTATACAATCAGTCACAGGAGTCAGACTCCTCCTCAGCGAGGGTCATTCTGGGGTGATGGGAAGCCTTTTCTTCTACTCAGAAATCAGACTGACAAAGATGTGCCGACTGGTCAAGGAAATTATATTTTATTCAACTTACCAGCATGTGAAAGATAACAGAAATGAGCTGCAGAACCAAGTCACAATCTCTCACAGACAACAGTAGCAGAGAGGGAGAAGAAATATTGCAGCAAGGCAGGTACGAGTGATTCCAGCAGGTCCCATGCCCCTGCAGACCCCCTGTTGTGGCCCGGCCTGGTTGCTCAGGGCTGTGGGGAGGATCTGCCTCAGGTGGGGCAGCAGTCCCCGTGCCTAACTCACAGAAAGCAAAGATTGATTCAGACGATGCACCACCTACCACTGTCAAACAATCCAAGGGAAGGAGCAGCCACAATGCCTAGATTAGGCAAATCCCTGAGCATGCATGCCTCATGTTGTCTGCTGTGATGGTCTTGCTCTGCTGATGGAACAGGGATGAGGAGTCAGATGGATGGGGAAACCAGCCACTCTCCTTCACCTGCTACTGTCTTGAACTGGGGAGCCGAAGAAGTCTGGATGCTGGCTGCACCTGCAACAGGATGCTTAAGCCAGGCACATACAAGCAGGAACCTTAGTGTAACACCTTAATGTAGCTGTTAGCATTTGTGCTCTTCATTTCCTTATCTATGAAATGGGGTAAGCAGCAGTCTCTGTCAGCAAAGGAAGGATCTAAAGGTAGGTGGCAACAGCTGTGACTGGCTCAGTCTCCCTGGCCATGGAGACCATGAAAGCTCCTGCCTGGCTCTGATACCCTCCAGCCATGTAAAGGGCAGGTTGTGTTCCTTAGAATTCTATGAAAGGGAATCCCCCTCTCCACTGTAGACTTTATCTGTTGCTGCTTTTTATGCTTAAGGTACTTTTGTGCTTGAATATAGGTAAAAAGAGACCAAAGCTGCCCTGGTCATGAAGCCACATAACATTTCAGGATACAATGATGCCTTTGCTATCCTTGGGGATGTTCCTTTCTCCTCTGGAGTGAGTACGGAGAGACTACATGTCTGAATTGGTAAACCCAGAAGTTAGGTTCAAGATTAGTGGGGTCAGAGACAACATATTTATTAGCTTGGTAGTAAACATTGTACTGGCATGTAATACTAATAAAAAGTGGTTTTAATGTATGCAACGCTTATTGGTATTTGCACTAAAATGTGGTGAAATCTGGGGGCATAACAAACTATCTGCTTTATTTAAATCCAGGAGAAGAGTGTCTGGTGGTTAAGCTGGACAAGAAGATGGGAGCAGGGCAAGAGTACCTGCATTATCTGCTTCATCCCTGGACTCTGCTCCATCATGGCCACAAAAAAAAGGTGTTTCTACATAGAGCTACGGAGCCTCTGAACTAATGGTGTTTCCCAATAATGTGATTCCCCTCCACTGCCCTGCAGACCAGGCACACCCCACACACAGGACAATGTTTTCACTGCTGTTTTATCACCAGATCTAATTTGATTTAACAAGCCTGGCTCAGATTTTTCAAGTGCTTAAAGATCAGGAGTCCTTGCACTTATATGGTCAGCATTCATAAAATTCAATGTATCGTGCTAATTGTAATCAGGAAAAGTTCAGGGCAGTTTTATTTATTCTGCACTACTGCAAGTTTAGTTACAGTCCAGCTTCCTGGGAAAAGGAAGATGGAGGCTGTAACATCTCTGCAGTGTATGCAGGAAATCGCTCATGTTCACGGTCCTTTTCTAATTACACGTCTTTTGGCGCTTTCATAGCTGATGTACATATTCATTTTTCCTCTGAAAAGTGTTTCCAAGCCTTTTATTTCCCTATGTAAAGGTACTCTTCTAGTTATTTTTTTTTTTGTTTGAAGGGAGAAGAAACTTCTTGATGCATACCTTAAGAGAAGAGGGTTAAAGATTTTCCTTATTTGTATGTTTATGTGGATTTGGAGCATTTAACGATAACTTAGATGTGCAGAATTTTCCTAGGTTAAGGTGATGGCAGAGTGAATAGATCAAAATTTTCTTTCTGTCTCCATGAAAAAGGCTCCCATTAAAATAATAAGAAACAGCAACTGTGCTTCTCTAATTTAATTTGCTTTTACAAAAATGAGCTGTACTCATTTTTCCCTATGCAAAGTTTCTAGAAGTGCTTAGAGATCCTGGGGCTGGGTCGATGCATATGCATATATGTTCAGTATATAAGCCCATGAAGGATGCCTTCTTTGGTTTAAGAAGTCATTCAGCTGTCTGATAAACATCATCACTCCAGATTAGGCTAAAAACAGCACTCTGCCTTCTCTTAGCGGGAGTCATTGTTAACAATCATATGTTAGATGAGGTAGCCTAGGGGTTCTTTATATTTAACATCAAAGGAGGGCAAAACAAATGCAATTACAGTCCAGTAATGAAACTTGTATCTGCTGTAAATGTCCTTAGCTACGTAGCAGAAAATCCAGATACAGAGGAGCTAAAAACAGCTCCAAAATGAGTGGTGAGGGAAAGTTGCAATTTCTTTTTAATTTATGGGGAAAGAGATAGCAGACAGTATATAAACCTCACAAAATGTTTACTTTTTGTTTAAGCTGTGGAGTAAAAATAACTTTCCATTCAACACGCAAGTGACTGTACAGTATGAGGCCAACTGCTGCTCAGAGCCTCTAGCAATGTGGTGTTTTTCAGTTCAAAGGCAGGGAGGGGCAGTCTTCAATGTTGTGCCTTGGACTAATGGCCAGTCAAACACTCCATAAGACCAAATGCAAGATTACTCTCCATTTTGCCAAGATCAGGCTTCTCCAACCCAAAAAGAGCAGTGGGGAATGGGGAAGTGACCCTCCTTGGGAAGCAGCACTTGTTAATTAGCATTTCCTGTCCCACATTTGGAAATCAACTCTCAGCCTTTTTACAGTCTCAGAGCAACTGCCCAAGAAGCTGGGAACAGGTTATCCTGTTTCATAGTTTTTAATGTGCATTAGGCAAGTAGAAAATTACCAGTAAGTTCAGTCAGGACTGCAAACAAACTGATTCTCTGTAATTCTGGATGAAACTAGTTTTTTTTTGGATCAGAGCTGGTGGTGTTTTCCTAAGGGACTTCATGCACCATCTGCATTTTTAGTGTCTTAACTACATTTATTTTAATATCCCAAACACTTCTTTTCACTGCTGTACAGTGGCAATAATTTTAATTTCTTGACCATACTTCAATTCCTTTACTTATTATTAAGTAAAGTTACAGTTTCAGGAGGGCTCCTTATGGCAGAAGATAAGAATATGAGTGAAGATATTAATGTAAATAACCAGACCAGAAAATGCCCCTGACAGTGCTAGACTGAAAATGCATCTTTTCCTACCTAAAATTTATAAAAGACCCTTGAGCAAAATTAATCTGAAATGCAATTCCTCTAATTTCCAACAAACTCTGCTGCTTAGAGAGCCAGACTCTGGAATTTTCCCTAGATGGGACACAATGTACAGGAGGATGGCTGAGCTCTCCAAAGAGAAAAAGTCAAGTGTCCTTGTCTAGTTGGTCTTTTGGCTCTGCAGACCATCTGGATCACAAGACCATGGCATGGTAAGGCAGTTAGTTACTACTTCTTTAAATCTGGATGAACCTATTTTAAATAATGCACTCCACAAATGAGAAAACATTTTCCACTGAGATGGGTTGCATCATCTCAGCTCTCTGAAGATTAAGGTTTACTGCTTGTTAATGCCACTTGCCAAGGACGTTTTATTGCCTTTGTGTTACTGTATGTCAGTCAGGAATAAATCTCTGTAGAGCGTCTATCTCGCTCTTCAGCCACACGTAACCTCATTTATATTCAACAAACTTTCCTTGTCTTCTCTCTCCCTTGCCTCCCGCCCCCTCTTCCTTCAGAGAAAGCATTTCAATGAATCTGTGAGGGCACAATTTAGGAATGAAATGGAGATCTCTATTCAGAGGCTGAACAAATTCTCACCAGCTTTCTTAGACATAGGGCTAAGCTCCTCAGTTCCCTTTGCCCCTTTGTCTGCAAGTTTTTTGGGGCCAGACTGCCAAGTTCAAGCAAGGCTCCAATCTCTCCTCTTTCACAGGCCTCCTGATTAGTGGCTCTCTTTTTCAAAGACTAAAGATACAATTATTAGAAATTCCTTTTTTTGTGAACACATTGAATGAAGGTATGAATGGAGATGCTTAGGCGAAGAAAGTGAGAAGCTTAATATAACCTCGGCGTCTGTAGTTAATTAGATTTGGATGGCTTCAGAGGAGCAGCTGAATTTTTTTCTTTTTTTTTTTTTTTTTTAAATTGAAGTTACATAAAGGACTATTCAAGGTATTTTGGGTGGGGAGGGGAGACCATAGAGAACAAAGAAACTGCAAGATAAGTTTTGGAAATACACTCTCTCCCTCTCAAATAGTTGTGGTGACAGCAAAAAGAAAAAAAAGAAAAAATGACCCATCACCAAAGGGTATAAAAAAATCACTGGTGCTGCTGCTAACACCTTGTGTCTGAGGCACAGTAAGCAGAATGCATATTCAAAAAGGATTTTTTGTTTGTTTTGTTTTGGTTTTTTTTTTTGTTCAGAGATAATCTGACATGCAGGAGTCTGAAATGCATTCCTTTGCACATCCAGAACACTAGATCTTGAACTTTAAAAGGACGTTACCAAGATAAAGATCACATTCAGCATTTGAAGCATGTCAAGAAAACATGTCCCTTCCTATCTGCCTGGAACCTTCAAGTCACTAAAAGCGAGTGTGGGTTTCCAACCCCAAGTGAGGTTGCAGCAGTTAAGCTCTGTGTTCACTTTTTACCCTGCTCGATGAAGGAAAATGAGGCTGGTGAGTCTACTCTGTTTCTTCATGTCATGCCAGTTTTCTCTTCTAGCCCAACCAATCCTGCAGCTGCCTCTGCAGTCTCAGAACTGCCCTGAACCTCAGTCTGAATTTATTTTTTAAATACATAAAGAAGGGCAGTAACATTAGGATTTGTCACCTTTTTTTTTTTTTTTTTTTTTTTTCATCCTTATCTGCATGTTACTTCCAAGGCACTTCAGGAAAGTGTCTCTTTCACCAAGAGTGTTTCAGGATATTAATTGTTAGCTGAAGTACACAGATATCCACTGACTGCAATTGTGCTGATTTGTCCTCAGCTAAGCATGCAAGCTGTGGCTGTGGGACAGACTGCCAATTCCTTCAGTCACACCAACATACTGCACTGGTTTTGGATTGGTGACTACAGTGATAACATTGATCATATAGCTAAATCAAGTAGTGTATTTTAGCTTTCTTGCCTAGCTCATCAGTAAGGTGAATCAGGAAGGAGAATTCTATTCTTGGTATCCCACTGCATTATTTATAGTGGTGGAAGAATGAGAAAACAACCACAACAAAAATGGGATATTTGTCACTATTATATTTTTTTGCAGTTCAGCAAGAAATTCCATATCTAAAATCTCTGTTTCCTACATTTGAATTCTTTGCAGTCTAATAGTACACATGCTCACAATGACATTTTTCTCTCAAAAGGGGGCAGTAATTTTGGCTTTAGCACTCAAATCAAGTGTATGTTTTCTTAAAAAAACTGTAGGAGAGCACCTCTAAGATCTTCACTTCTTTATCAATATTCTTTTTAAATTGACTGATGTGTTGGGAATAATTTGTCAGCACAGCCTAACAGTCTCATTCCTTTCTCTTTCTCCTCTAATTGCAGTTGATGCAGAATTTTTTGTGGACTTAAAATTATTAAAATAGAACAAAAATATTTTCAGTTTCCTAAAATGTCTGCAGTGATGTGCTGAGGAAAAAAAAAAAAAAAAAAAAAAAAAAAAAAAAAGAAGTTGTGAGCATGTTATGAGATTTTCAATTGTTATTTATTGAATTGAAAAAATGTTATGAAAATGTTAAGATGAAAAATTATTTTAAACTGAAATAAGAAAACATTTAATAAAACATTTCAGACTTCTGAGTGATTTTTGTCAAATTTGTCAACACATTCTTAAAACACTGTGAAAACAGGAAAAAAATGTGTGAAAATTTTTCCAGCTACTTCATATTGGATTCAACTCTACCAACCTTTTGTCAGTTCGGAACAGTGTAAATGCCACCTTAAGACACTTGAGGGGGAAAACCAACAACAACAACAAAATAAAAAACAGAAGAAGAAGAAAAATCTCAATATGCCCTGCAGATTTAACAGTCGGAGAAAAGGTGTAGATGCCTAGACTAGCAACAAACAGCACTGGTGGGTTTGCAAGGATTGTGGCATGAACTTTTGAGTTCAAGACTGAGTAGATGGTCTAAAAGGAAGGAAAGGCTGCCAGAAAATATGTGCAGTACCATTCTCAGGAGACAGGGTAGTAGAACCAGGGAATGGAGTTTGTGGCATGTGGTTTCTGGTTTAGAGACCACCTTCCAGTTGCTAAAGCAAGCAAGCCACCTCCAGTATAGTCATGATGCAGAAATGCTTTCTTTTACTGTAAACATCCTAGCTTGGTTACTAGAGGCTCCAAGCTCTATAAAGTATGAAATGCAAAATAAATTATCACGTCTGGAGTTCATCACTGCCACGGTTAAGCCTTGTCTACTACCAAAGATAAAGCTTTTTTACTAGCTTAGTTACCTCCAAACTACAGTGTAGTTCTGTAAAAAGAAAAATAACACTGTCATTTTCCTGTTAACCTTTACCTTTTTATTATTTGTTCTCTCAGAATACATGTCCCTGCTAAGAGAGTATCTCCTGCTGGGGAGAGGAGGAAGGAGAGACAAGAGGCGAGGTTATCAGGAACATACTGCATTACCTGTATGCAAGGCTCTTAGAAGCTATAAAAAATTGGTGGAAATACAAGTATTTGTATATGACATAAGCCTGATAATTTGGAGGATACAGAAACATGGCAGAAAAGCTGTCATTGGAGTTTTCATGAGGATACTGGGAAATAAGCAAAAGGAAATGGGTGGTGGGAGCAGAAAGTTTAATTAATAACTTGTTGAAAAAATCAACAGAAGCTTTTTCCTGTGCCTTGAGTAGATAAGCTCGGTAGCATTTCTGGTCCAAATATCTGTGCCTTGAATTTAAATTCACTCTTTAAATATTTGTATAGTGACTGGAAAATTCCTTTTTTGTAAATATTCCCAACAGGATAAGGTGGATATTAAAATGTTTGCACACAAAAGGTATAGTCACTGTGAAAGCAAATCCATTAAAAAAGTGTTGAGCAAATATTCAGAGGAAATGAGAATAAAAGAAATGAAAAAGGGTTTAAGGGGTTTTGGAAAAGAGGCAGATGAAGTCATTGTGATAGTGCCATGTCAGATTAGTGCTCTGAAAAGGCTGTAGGGTTCAAAGTAGTTAAGACATTATTTACCCCTGCAATAAAACAAGTATTATTTTTACTCACATTAGTCAGTAGACTTGTAAACCCATTAGAGAACATAGCCCATGTATAATAGGAAGGAGAAAAATCAATGCAGAATGGCAAACTAGTAACAATGAGTGAAACTAAACGAGTTTTCTGCAATTTCCTACCTTTTCAAATTGCATTACTTATTAGAATAAACCCTTCAGGGACCTTGGTGTAGACCTGACTGAAATATTGTAGAACAAATTGGTAACTAAATGGGGCATCAAAATAAAAGACTAACTCAATAATATAATCCTTTATCCAGAGGTTCTAACTACTAATCTGACTCTATCACAGGGCTGTCTGATTTGATGTATTTTTATCTAACTGTATTCAAATTCAATTACTTTGATTGGAGAATTACATGGCACTCATCTGGAAGTAACTCTACTGCAGTCAGGGAACTACGGCCTTAAAAAGCAGCTGCCTTGATCTCAGACATCAAGTTGCCAAGAGCCAGTGGTGAAAAGATGTCCAAGAAGAAAACAGGTGGCCTTCAAAAATGTTTAGTAAGTGTTCAAAATAATTATATCCATGATCACCAAGAAATGGTCTAGACCAGGGCAGTGTTTCAAATGGCAGGAAGGTCTTGAAGGGGCCTTCATGAAGCAGCTGTGGTTGATGGGAGCTACCATAATTGGTTCATTGTCTGGATGCAGAAAGGCCTGAGTTTTGTTGGTGTTCACAGTACGAATGTACAGAGAACCTGAGACCAGGTAGAAGGCTTCATTTTCTTGTGAAATGTAAGGTCATGATTAGCCTCTCTGCTTTCAAGCACTTGGGGTCAAACATTCCT
>NW_009954546.1:1068411-1075633 GCF_000747805.2 Chaetura pelagica
CTGCTATGGTTTCCTTATGTTCAGTGGAAAGGTGCTGTTGTATCTAGGAAGGACTTTAGGTCTCCTCACTAAGTGCCTATAATTAAGTAGGGAAAAGTTTAGAACTAGGAGATAGTAGAGACTTTACTAGCATTATAAAAATATAGTGCAGCTAACCAATCTAAATAAACTACATTTTTGCATCTGCAAAGCTGTGTGTTGCAAGAGCTCATGAATGAGTAATCTCCTACGCACAAACAGTCCTGTTTTAAAGAGTAAAGAGCATTTATTTTTTTCCAAATCAGAAAAAGGTAAGGAATAAACATACATCTCAGCTGTGTCACATTGTTATCTTGGATTTTAAATAGTTCTGTGTCCTCTTGTTTCTGCTCAATCAGAGCATGTAGCACTGCAATTGCCTTAAGAAATAATCTCTACCATGCAAAATGTTAATGTTTGAGTATGTTAAGTGATAATGAAATCCAGTTATTGTGATTGTAAACATTCCTCTTAAGTTAAATAGATGACTTCCTTCAAACCTTGGTTTGTTGACTGTACTCATCCCAGAGATGGCTAATGGTCTCTGTCTAGCCTTAATACTTTTTAGATTATTTTCTCTTTCTTGTATTCCAAAAAGTAGTCAGATGGGAATAACTCCTGCATGTGACATTGTAAACATGATACATAACTCAGCAAGTGAGTCACTGGGTCACAATGACATGATCCTGACTCTGAAGAACAGGTTTGAAAAAAAGGAATTTGTATTCACTGATTGCTCATCACATTTGTCTGAGGAAAACATAATTGACCGCTTCTGCACAGCAGGAAAGACAGGCAGAGTGAGGTTAAGTGGTAGTACGATTGTATGTGAATCCCACTCATGTAACTCCCTCGATAGCATGGCCTGTGGCTGCACAAAACCAGAAAAAATAATACGGAATTTTTGCTTCCAGAAACAGTTCAGTATTGAACAACCTGTAATTCAGCAAAGGGCATGAAGTGGTCTTCAGAAAACCATGAGTAGGGAAGAAAACAGCAATATATGAAAGGGCATCTTCATCAGTGCGTGGCCACTTAATCCATAATCTTACGTTTAAAGTAAATAACAAGCTATCGACAGTACAATAAGACACAACTGCTCCATGCCTTGTTCTGCTATACAGTCCAGAATAAAACTGATATAAGAAATATCTACTATTTTACAGGAATTAATGTACACAATGATGAGTCAAACCAATGAATAAAAATAGTAAAAATTAGCCTTTTCTCCATCTTCTTTCCAGAGAACCAGGAGTAGAAAGCGAAGTCTCCCTGTTGCCCCCCAAAAAGTGCTAAGAGGGTCCTTGCCCCCTCCCAGTGGCAAAAATTGTTGACAGGACTATGTAAATAGCAGATATCAGTGAAGCAGAGACATGATCATAGAGAAATAACTTACACTGGTTTTGATTATGGATTTTTAACTACCTCACATAAAAATAATGCTAAGAGATCCTAGACACGATAATGGTGGTTCTGACCCCTAGGAATAAAAAAAAAAGAAAAAGGTCTTAAATCCCTTTCATTCCACCAGTATAATAATGCAATAGTTACTAGATTGTTGTATCATAGAATCATATCATAGACTGATTTGAGTTTGAAAGGACCTAAAGGATCATCTGGATCCAACCCCCTGCATGGGCAGGGACACCTCCCACCAGCCCAGGTTGCTCCAAGCCCCATCCAACCTGCCCTTCAACACTGCCAGGGATGGGGCAGCCACAGCTTCTCTGGGCAACCTGGGCCAGGGTCTCACCACCCTCACAGCAAAGAGTTTCTTCCTAATGTCCAACCTAAATCTCCCCTCTCCCAGCTTCAATCCATCCCCACTTGTCCTCTCACTACATGTTATCGTAAAAAGTCCCTCCCCAGCTTTCTTGTAAACCCTTCAGGTACTGGAGGCTGCTCTGAGATCTCCCCAGAGCCTTCTCTTCTGCAGGCTGAAAAACCCCAACTCTGTCAGCCTGTCTATATAGTAGAGGTGCTCCAGCCCTTGGTAAACTAAAACCAAAACACCCAATAACCTTTCCAGTGCAGAGTCAGTTGGTGGATTTTCAAAATTTTTCTTTCCACACTTACTAGAAGAACCAAGGTTTTCTCCAAGAGAGCTTCCTTTGGAGTCTGTTCCAGGTTTTGAATGAGGTTTTCATTAGGATTTCCCTCCCTAATATTTTCCATTGCTTTGTTTCATCCCATTGTATCTAATTATACTCCCCTGAGCAACTTGAAACTATTCTTATCCCTCCCTTCAAATACTTACAGACAATTATCTTGTTCCCTATCCCTGTTTGCCAAGTTACAGTTATTTAGTTGTTTTAACCTTCTGTTCCATTAATCTGATTTTCCTGTTATCTGAAGCCTACACAGTACCTTACTTAATAGGAAAAAAAGGTTTGGAATGACTCATATTATTGTAAGCATAATGGGTTAGGTTTGCAAAATATTTGTCTCCTCCTTACAATCAGAGTCACAACTGTTCCATCACATTTGGATATCCTAGTTCTTGGCATTCTATGGAAGGCTATCAAAAAATATGTGACCTTTTAATAATTTCTTAATTGATGCACTTGTGTGCTGCTGCCAAGTTCCATTGGCTTCAAGGATTTATTGGCTTTCTTATTCCATTACATGAGGGGAAAAACACAAAGTAACTATCTTATTGTTCCATGCTGGTGATGTCACCTAAAGATTTTTGACCAAGGCTTTGGAATATCAGTAAAGGAAGAGACTATCTGAGGTTAACTGTAAGACCAGACTTACTGGTGACTTCTGTAACTCTAAATATTTCTGGCATAGATTGTAGACTACTGGGTTTCAAACAATTCTGAAGTATGACCAAGGATAAAATTTTACAGAAGAGAGTGAATAATAGTTTGGTAGAGTCAACGTGAATTAAATCACTAAGTTTTGGGTCAATATAAATGTTTTGTTCTGTTCAGATTAATGTTGTTAGCAATAGCCAAACTGGTTAATCAAGCTTTGACTCAGCTCACCTAAATGCAGACATGTAGAAGATAAGCATGCAGAGTGACTTGGTCCCTCTGCAGGCATCTCTAGAAAGTGATATATCTCTAGAAGTGATTTAATCTGTCTTTGTTATGACCTTGACAGGCTTGAGAATCGGGCTCGTGCAAACTGCATGAAATTCAACAAATCCAAGTGCAAGGTTCTGCACTGGGGTCAAGGCAATAACATGCACAAACACAAGTTGGGAGGAGTAAGGATTGTAGGCAGTCCAGAGGAAAAGGACTGGGGGGTAGTAGTGGACCAGAAATTTAACATGAGCTGCCAGTGTGCAGCCCAGAAAGCAACTGTATCCTGGGCTACAACAAAAGAAGTATGGCCAGACGGTCGAGAGAAGGTGATTCTCCCCACCTACTCTGCTCTTGTAAGACCCCACCCGGAGTCCTGTGTCCAGTTCTGGAGCCCCTAACATAAGAAAGACACAGAACTCCTTGACTGTGTCCAGAGGAGAGCCACAAAGACGGTCAGAGGGTTGGAGCACCTCCCCTATGAAGACAGGGTGAGGAAGTTGAGGTTGTTCAGCCTGGAAAAGAAGAAGCTCCATGGTGACCTACCAGCAACTTTCCAATATCTGAAGGGAGCCTACAAGAAAGCTGAAGTAAGGATTTTTACAGGGGTGTGTAGTGAGAGGACAAGGGGCAATGTTTTGAAGCTTGAAGAAGGGAGATTTGGGTTGGACATTAGAAAAAAGTTCTCTCCTGTGAGGGTGGTGAGATGATGTAACAGGTTACCCATGGAGGTTGTGGATACCGCCTACCTGGAGGTGTTTAAGACCAGTTTGGATGAGGCCTTGAGCAACCTGATCTAGTGGGAGGTGTCCCTGCCCATGCAGGGGGGTTGGAACTGGATCTTTAAGGTCCAGCCTTAACCAGTCTATGATTCTATGATTCTGTGCTATTGACCTTGGTCTACAACATGCTACTAGACCATATTTTCCCTATCTGCCAATAACATGAAAACAGAAAATACTTTGGACACAACAGCTTTGAAAACAATTCGCAAAGCTGTAACACTCTTAAAAAAACCAACAAGGTACTTAATAAGCAATCACATAAACAAAACTTATTTCCCTTATAATTTTGGGGGTTTACTCTTCCAGCTTGTTTCTCTCCCTCAACCCATATCCTGTGAGATGAAAATCTGTGAGGCCTTTCCATCTGTGCTTACAGCCCAGGGCTTTCCCTTGGGAAAGGGCAGCCTGTGTGTTGTTAGAGATGTGGGAATGTCCCCACAAACTGCTAGATACCTAGTCTAGATGGATTCCTACTGAGAAACCACAGTCTTTTTGTCTGTGTGAATATTGGATCTCCTCCTCTAGCCAGATGCCAGTCTCGTGTACTTCTTAGGAACATGGTATGACTAGGGTATTACAGGAGAGTTATAAACCCAACTGCAAATTTGACTGAAACAGGGCCAAGAGATCCCATAGTTATTAAGTTGAGAACACAGATGGACAAATGATAGTATGAAAACAGGTCTTTCATTTTTTCCTTCAGAAACTCATCTAAAGAAAAAATTCTTTAACACTTTTTTTTTTTTTTTTTTTAAATCAGCAACTTACTATCTTTTCCCCCTCAACGCCATGAAAATTGAGAAACTGGGAATCCAATTAGAAAGGCTAGATAAAAGGGAATGATAGTAAGGAATTTTAGTCAAATGGAAGAAGCAATGAATGCGTGTTCACTGGACACAAGCTTCAGAAGCCCTTGCATTGTAAGTGTGCAGGATAGAGGTCACGTTAGAAAGGGATATAAGGTAACAAACACAGAAGTAGTGAACCACAGCTCAGGTTTTCAATCAATAGGGTCATCAAGAGTTTCTGGACCTCTGGTGCAATTGATTACTTTGAGGGGTAATAAATAGTTATACTGACATTTAGAAAGTGGCCAAAACAAAATCGCTCATCTCTTTTGTCAGCTTTATTTAAAGTGTGAAAAGGTATCAAGGGTTTGTTAATTTTTGTTTCCAAATCTTACTGTAAGGAAAAGGATATGTTGTTTGGGATGATGTTCTGCATAGATCTTACTGTGGGGGTTATTATTATTATCCTTGTTTCTGTATGCTGCTGGAGTAGAGGAAAAAAAGGAGATTGCCTTCTCTTTCATGTACAACATGGTGACCCAATGTCCTCTTGATACTTTACATTAGAGTAGTCTGATATTTTTGCTTAAAATACGATTCGAGCTTTACAGAACTTTCCTGTAATCATGGCAGGCAGGAGTAATTTAAGCCCTGCTAAGGTAAGCAAAACTCTTTTCTATGAAGGAACACTCAAGATTTAAATCCAGTTAAGCCTGAACATTCCTCAGAACAGTTTGGTAAACTTTGTGGTGACATGTCCAGACCTATGGGATGCTGGCAAAATGCAAGCCCAATGGCAAAATTCCCACTGTTTTCAAAGATGTTAGGATTTCACTCACCAGAATGAGATCTTCTATCAAACCTCCTTGCTCAGCCCCTGTGGGTACAGGAGTGTGCCACCTGATATGTCTGACTACAATTCAGGCAGAGGTGTGTGCTTTTAATCTCTTTGAGAGCAGCCCAGCATCTGACAAGACCTTGGAGTTAGGACATATACCACAAATTAAATTCCTTTGCTGCTGGGTCCTGGGAAAACTATTTACCTTTTAAATGTTGCTCTTCCTCAAACCTGTCACTGTAAGGCAGACCCATACTTGACTCCATAGCTTCTGTTAATGACCTGAAGAAATTTTATTGGAAGGATTGCAGGAAAAAAGAAACATCCGCACCAGATTTGATGATCCTTCCAGTGAAGTTGTTGATGCTAGACATTCCAAGGAAAAGATATAAACATGCCCATAATGAATACTATAAAGATCCTGTCCACAGCAAAAATGTTCCCCTAATCCATATATTTGCAAAGCAGACAGTGAAAGCAATGGAAAAATGGAGATTTCTCCTGGCCTTCCTTCTCAGACATACTTCAGGAAAGGCAGGCAACCCTATTTACACAGACTGAGGAAGAGCCACATCTTTAAAGAGAGAAACAGGTTGGGATTTACACAAACTAACCTCCACTTGTAGCTGTTGATCCCACAAAACCACTGTTACATTATATTTAGTTACTGCCTCATTCTCTGGTATTGGTGACAGTTAAAGACATGCTCTGGTTTTTGCACTGAAAAGGAATGCTCCAAACCTTGTCTGGTATCTATAGATACGTGTGTTCATGCACCTGTACACAGAGAGAGTTCTTAGAAGGGCAGACATAGGGGGTCTGCCACAACCTAAAGAAAATACAGATAACATGTTAAAACTGTTCTGTAGTTGGTGGCATGGGAAAGGAAGGGAAGGGACGGATAAGTGATGCTGCTTACTGTGATGTGTAGCGACCCTGAGATTAGTGTTGGTGCAAACTGGTAAGTCTATTTGTTTGAGTTTGGAAGTAGAAAGACACATTTTTACAGACATTTTTACAGTGTTCCATGTACAGGAGAAGCCTGGTGCTGCATCACCTGTCCTGCCTTGACACTAAACCACTCTGAAGCAAAAAAGAGAATACCCATCTTTCTATATCCCAATGGTTCAGTAATGCACTGTGCTGGATGTGAACGGGAACATGTCATCTCTGCACTCATACCATGACCAATTTATAACCCACTTGGCCTCTTACACCGTATTAAGGAGCTGACTGTACTGCTTTTTGGGAATAGTATCATTCTCCTCTGGTGTCTGAAAAGTCAAACTTCTTTGACCTTCACAAATAAATGGTAATAGTAAGACATGCCGGAGAACTGTTTTTTTTGTGCTGTTTAAAATGACATTAGGGAGAGGATAGATATAATAATTGAAATGGCCAATTTTAACACTTTTATTTTTACCTTTAAGTCTAATAAAAATGCAATGTAAATATACAAATTCCAGATTCTTTTTTGACGTAAATGCTTATACAGCAACTTCTCAATGTGTATCTGAGGGACTGAAAATAGAAAAAAATATATATCTGTTTCTATCTCTCATTTGTATCTGTGTTTGTATTTATATCTTCTCTTTATCAAAATCTCCAAACCCTCTCCTGTCTAATACTTTCAAAATTAACTTTTGTCTAGACCTAGTATTTTAAAGTAAAATTTTGTCTTTTAATAATTATTTTAACTGATTTGACTGTCCTCTAGTAGAGATGCAGGAAGATATATTGTCATCTATACCTTTTTCAATAATA
>NW_009954546.1:1075663-1089962 GCF_000747805.2 Chaetura pelagica
CCCTTTCCAGTAGGTAATTAAAGACATTAATGCCACTGCCTCTAAACACTTGTAGTCACTCTTTCTGGAAATGGATTATAAGTGTTGCACAACTATATAGAACTCTATTCAATTATTTTCTTGCCCTTCCTATGCTATGGACCTATCTAGTGGTACCTTCTGTTAAAAAACACACCCTCCTTATCTTGAAAGAATCAGGCACAGTCTGTCTGAAAACAAACTTGATTATAAGGCAGCAATAACAGATGGCAGCAAGTCAAAGAACATTATAGATGTCATTTGCCAAAGGAATTTTCTTACAGCTTGTGGACACTGAATTATTGACACAGACTGAGATTTTTGGGTGTCTGGCTTTCTTTTTTTTTTTTTTTTTTTTCTTTTTCTCAGTGTTTGTCCTCATTATAGTATTTCTATGGTAAGGTTTTCTACAGGCTGTCATTATATTTTGATCTGTAGCTCTTCCTAGAGGTTCCTTTTGGGACCTGAGTATGACAGACATAGAGGTGAGATAATGAATTTCAGAAATCTTTAGATATTGGCTGAGGACTGATCTGATCTAGTCACCAAGGAGTTCCTTTGGGTACAGGTGAGAGGAGATCATCACCAAATAATGATTCAGCTGACCTAGCTTAGGTAGTTAACTTTAGCTAGAAGGGCTTTATCTTCAAGGTGCCTATTTCACTGAAAACAACTGTTATGTTTTGAACATAAGCCTTTCCAAAAGACAGTCAGTGGTCCTCAAGAAATTATTTAAAAAGTGCTAGAATTGGAAGTGTATAAGAGGTTATGCATACCTAGAGGGAGACCGTTCCAAGCTGTATGATTAGCTACAGGCACAATAAAAAACACCTGTTAGTGAGTATGACAATTTTATTTTTTTTTCAGATATCACAGCACAGATAATTTTAATGAGAGAATGATGAAGGAGAAGAGAGTAGTTCCTGAGGGTGTTTTCAAGGAATGCTTCCCATGCTCTACTGCAATGGGGAAAAAAAAAATATCTTGCTTGAGAAATATAATAAAAAGTGTTATAACTCTAGCACTGCCAGTAGGTGGAAATGACCATAGTGACTATATACACAGAAGTATTGTGCATGGTGGAGATTTAAAAAAAAAGTTTTAGAAGCTTGTGTTGAAGCAATAGAACAGGAGGAACCTTTAGCAAGATAAACAAAAGGAAGTGGCACTTTCAAGATTACAGGAGAAAAAAATTATCTCTGCTGGAGTCATGGAAAAGTAAATGCCTTATTTTCTTTTACCCTTGCATTTCTGCAAGGCTTTATAGTACTTACCTGTCTCACTTTTCTAACTAGTAACATTTGTGTATGTTTTACTTGTGGTTCTCATCTTACAGGAACAGCTGGTGATGGACTTGTATGTTTATTTAAAGGCAAAAGATTATTCAACAATTCACTGGAGCCTTTTACCATGGTACCCTGTTGATCCTTCTCCATTTTTGAGGAAACATTGATGAGACAGAAGTCTATTTGGATCTTTACAGCTCAGTCAGTGATTTTGTCAGGCTGGTATCAAAAACTAAAGGAGCTGACTGTCACATCTAGTGTCTAGATGAAGTTTCCCTTGCTAGATTTTTAACCATGATTACTTTCTTTGTGCATGTGAGCGTGAAATTTATTATTTATTTTTTTTCTTTGCAGCAATCTTTTATGTATATTAGGATTGTTATACCTTCAGTCTTCTTTTTTCCAAACTAAGCAATTTTATTCTTTTTTTTTTTTTCCCCTTTAATTCTTCTTTGTAGACCATGCTTTCAGGATCTCTAATCATTCTTCCTGATCTTCTCTGAACTGTCTTCAATTAGGCCACATCTCTCTTGATGTTTACTGAACAAAGTCATCTGGATCTGCCATTTGAAGTAAACACAAACAAATGGTGGTGCAAAGCTGTGCTGGAGCACAAGAAGCAAAAATTGTGGTTGAGAACAAGATAATTGTGTTAATAACTTCTTATCCTCAGTCTATATGTGTTCTTGGGAGTTGTCAGCTGAGCCCTAAGGAGTGCTGAGCCATTGGTATTCACCATCTTTATTTAAATTAAACCACATAAATAAAATTGTCAACAGACAACAGCCTTTGAAGATACTGAATCTCTAAGACATACTGCTTCTCATTGCTGAGCTTTATTTTCACTTAAATAATAATGAGATTTTGGAAAGGAGATAAGGCTGGGGGGCACATCTGAACCTGCACCTGGGAAGTGCTGATGGTTCTAGGCTTTGGAGTCTGTGGGCCTTGGTTATCCACCAGCTCTAATTGCTTTGAGCAGCTTGACATCTGCAATTACTGCAAAACAGTAAGTAGCAAGCTAAAAAGTCTCACAGCAAGTAGTCACATATTGGGAAGAATATCTGTGTAAATAAACCCTGCTCTCTGGATTTTGCAATATTCCATCATCTCTCCAACTTTTTAAGTAGCTCTCTTCCTTTCAGCAGCTGCTTCTCTCTCCATGCTCTCTTCTCATCCATCTCTACCAGTAGTCAGGTTCACAACTGCTCTCCCAGTGCTGGCCATGAACAATGTTGTGCATCCATCTCCTCTGCTTGTGTTGGCTACTTGCATCACCCTTGTATAACAAAGAACTTCCCACCCCACACTTCACATTTTCTCTCTTTCTGTTCTCTGCCTTTTCACCAAATGTCCCCTCCAAAGAAAAATTACATCCAAATACTTGTTAAAACTAGTTCCAGCTCTATTTAACCTAAGACCCATTCTCCAAAACTGCACCCCACTTTCAGAACCTGGCATGCTTTTGCACTTCTTCTTTGCCTAGCTGGCTTCCCAAACTCTTTGTGGGAAGACTTTTCAGGGAGCCTGCATTGCACAAAGTTGGAGATCAAAGCCTCCTCTTTGATCTCAGAAGACCCAGAGCCTCCCCTCTCTCCTTGAAGTGCTCTTCCACCACTCCTTAGCTTCACAACATTTTGAGAGGGGCAGTAAAATGGGGAAGATAGAGAAAAATTGAATTTTCCTGGATTTCTTCTGTTCTCTCAGTTTATACTCTCCCATTCTCCCTAAGTTATGTCTGCCAGCCTCAGAGCCAGTCTTCATATACAATGGTAAGTAAAGATGTGCAAAAGCCTTGGGCAGTATAAGAAAAAAACATACTACCTAAAGAAAAATCCTGAACAAAACCAAAGCCATGACATTTTGCAGCATAAGGATTAGCTACCACAAAATACTCTATTAAAGGTAAATAATTGCTTATATCATTATCTTAATAGCCTCATGGATGTGGTAAATATTTACAGCAATCCACTGAGGTGAGGAATTTTGTATTATTAGAAATGAAAAGAGTTGCTATTTTAGTTTTGAGGAAAGCTGACTTCTGTTTTTCTGTTCAACAGTGACCAATGTATTTAGGCTTTCATTTTGTTTTATCTCAAAGCAGATTTTTCTGCCTCTGCTTTCTGGCTTCTGCTGGAGGTTGTACTAGTAGCAGGTTGAGGCCGACTTGTTACACTGTCCTACCCCTAAATCAAAGCAATGACCTGCATGGAGCTCCAAGACTGCTCCATTCAGTCCTGTCCAGAGTCATGAAACAACACAAGGAAAATGGAAACATACTGCCAGAAGTCTAGTGAGATTTGCAGAGTGGCCCGGTGTCCTCAATGAAACAAGAAGATTTCACCTCCTCTCCTTAAGCCAATAGGACCCCATCAGTCGTTTTCAGTTTCACAGGCACAGATAAAGAGCCATCAAGGTGACCACAAATGGCACAATAATGCAGCAGGGAGTGCTACATGCTGTGAGACAGCGGGGGAAGCATTAATGCACATCTCCTTTCCTCTTTAAGCATACATAGTTCTTAAATAACTTTTACTGACATGTTACTCTCAGTTGTGCTCACCTCTATGCATTATCCAGTCCAGACATTTTGAGGAAAGGACATGTTAGAATAAGCATTTTTCCAGTTATGAGTAAAAGGGGCAATTAGGAACATACACACCTTAAACAGTTTAGTGAATTGAGTATATACCTGTGGCATGCTTGATTTTCTTTTACTATTTCCGTGTGTGTAAGAAAAGAACTGAGACTTCAAATTGTATGGACAAATGAACAACTGAGTTCATGAATTTTTTTTGCTCCCCAACTCTTTAATTCCAGAAAAGACATTGGTGACCACTCTGTATTTTATGCTGATCACATTTTTTGGTACATATTGCTCTTTCAACAACAAAAAAAATCCTAAGTTCCCCACACTTCCTTCATTTTAGACCCAGTTTTTTTAACTGTTATATTCTCCATTAACTGCAAGGTTGAGAATTTTTTTTCTAGTATGGTAATTGAGTGAAAATCTGGGCTGAACAGACAACACAGAAAATAGTATATCAAAGCTTGATCTTTCTTGAGTGATATCACAGATACCAGATCAGGTTCTGTCTTGTCCAGAACATTACCTCACCCTTTCTAATTTGGCTCAATTCCTTACCATGTTTATTCAAGCCAACAACATTCTTTAGGTTTTTTTTTTTTTCCTGTATGGTTTCAGTTCCATATTCACACAGGATGCAACATAAAATGATCTGCACAAAGTAGAGATCAACCTGAATCATGAGGTTTGGGTCTGGTTCCCAATGTCTGGGAGAACCAAATCTGGAGAATAAAGGCTTTCCTATATAATAAAATTTGCAGCAAATAGCACAAACTCCATGACATCCAACTTTTGCTGTAGTGATTCTACTAATGTGAGACCAGAAAAGCTCTTCTTTTGCTAAATCATATCTAAAGTATTTCTCATTAAGACTACAGCACCACTTGAATCAGAGCTGACCTACTTAGGAATAACAAGTCAAATAATGAAAATAAGATGGGGGGGGGATAGGATAAAAAAAAAAAAGGTAAGTGGAACCAGGTCACTCCAGCAACAGGAAGGATAAGAGAACAAACATGTTTGAGGAGGGTGGGGAAGTCATAAAGAAATGAGTTTGTCATTTCTGCTGCCATGAAGAAGGAAACAGAGTGGTGGAGGCAGTTTCTGCCCCACATTGCCCAGCTCCCACTTAGAATCATAGAATGATTTGGGTTGGAAAGACCCTTAAAGATCATCTAGTTCCAACCCCTTCATGGTCAGAGACACCTCCCATTAGACCAGCTTGCTCCTGGCCTTGAACATGGCCACAGATGGGGCATCCGCAATGTCCCAGGGCAACTTGTTCCAGTGTCTCACCACCCTCACACTAAAGAATTTCTTCCTAACTTCCGACTTAAATCTCCCCTGCTCCACTTTTAATCTAGTCCCCTTTGTCCTCTCACTACAAGTCCTTGTAAGAAGTCTCTTCACAGCTTTCCTGGAGCCCCTTCAGGCACTGAGGGGCGCTCTAAGGTCCCCCTGGAGCCTTCTCTTCTCCAGGCTGAACACCCCAACTCTCTCAGTCTGTCTTCACAGGAGAGGTGCCCCAGCCCTTGGATCATCTTTGTGACATCCTCTGGACTCTCTCCAGGACCTTCATGTCCTTCCTGTATTGAAGAACTACAGAACTGGACACAGTTCTCCAGGTGGGGTCTCACAGGAGTGGAGTAAAAGGGGAGAATTACCTCCTTTGATCTGCTGGCCGTGTTTATTTTGATGTAGCCCAGGATACAGCTGGCTTTCTGGGCTGCAGATGAACATGGCTAGCTCATGCTGAGCTTCTCATCCACCATCACCCCCAAGTCTTTCTCCTCTGGACTTTTTTTGATCCATACTACACCCAGTCTTCTTCCCTTTCTCCATGGTAAGAGAAACAGAGTCTAAAACAGGCAGTTGACCCACAGCTGGTTTGCTCCTATTCCCTCAGAAAACTCATCTCTGTGGTGGCTGCCTGCCTTGCCATCCGAGATAGACATTGTGTCCAGCAATGAATTATTACTTCTGTGAGCCAGCACCAGAAGACTCAATGCACAGCCGTCAACTCCCATTTCTGCCAAGAAGCCATCAAACGTTCTCAAGATGGGTTTTTAGTTGGCTAGGTAGGTTAAATAAAAAAGAAATAGAAAAGGAGAAGGAGAAGGAAAAGGAAAAGGAAAAGGAAAAGGAAAAGAAAAAGGAAAAGAAAAAGAAAAAGAAAAAGAAAAAGAAAAAGAAAAAGAAAAAGAAAAAGAAAAAGAAAAAGAAAAAGAAAAAGAAAAAGAAAAAGAAAAAGAAAAAGAAAAAGAAAAAGAAAAAGAAAAAGAAAAAGAAAAAGAAAAAGAAAAAGAAAAAGAAAAAGAAAAAGAAAAAGAAAAAGAAAAAGAAAAAGAAAAAGAAAAAGAAAAAGAAAAAGAAAAAGAAAAAGAAAAAGAAAAAGAAAAAGAAAAAGAAAAAGAAAAAGAAAAAGAAAAAGAAAAAGAAAAAGAAAAAGAAAAAGAAAAAGAAAAAAAGAGTTTTCTAGTGCTCCTAGTTTTCTTGGAGTGACAATGCAGTACTGCAGGTACTCCATTTTCATCCCCTGCAAAAATGAGGTCTCTCATAATTAGTGTCTGAAAAGATAGCAGGTGTCCAAGGCTGGATTTTTTTTTTCCTTTCCCTTCCTTGTCTTTTTTCTTTTGTAGCATAAAGGTGACTTAACAACACTGTCTGTTCTGCTGAGCTCAAGCTAGATCCAGCTGAACTTCAATTCATCCCAGCAGCAAACTGTTTATTAAAGACCTGTCAAATGCCCATATTCTGTGGATCATCACAGGAGCTGACAGCGCGACAAAGGCTTGAAATCCAGTGCATATCACTGGAGGATGCTATTAAAATGAAAGTGAGACCAAAACCTCGCAGCTGTCACTCATTATCTAGGACATTCTAACACAGTAGATCTCACACACTTCCCTTCATCTAACATGGGTCTCCCCTTCTACCTTTCCCATTTTTTCTGTAATCAAACAGCTTTTTAACAAAAACATTTTGAAACAAAAAAAAAATAAAATCCATTAATCTCTGTTAAAGATGTGCATTTCTACTCCATTTGGAGTTCTCCTGCATGTCCAGGCAATCTCTGTATCTCTCTTTTTGGTCACCTACTGTTTATTTTACAGGCTGTTACATTTTAGAGCTTGAAAAGAAGAATAAATTGGAATAACTGCATTTCAATCATTCAAACAGGATTTTTTAAGAAACATTGTTTTCAGCCGTTTGCCCTTTTCTCAGACTGAGCCTGAGCATGACTTCGTTCCAGTTCAGTTGAGAAACTAATAATGTTTCAGTCCTTAATTTTTTTGGGTGAGGGTTTTCTCTTGTTTTTTTGAATTCTGCTTTTGTCTGGAGATTTAATGGGTATGATAGATAGATCAAAATTCTATCACAGAACACCTCTTAGTTATAAGGAAAACCTGGTCTTATCTGTGTTTACCAAAGGTAGGAAACACCCAGAGCCTCATAAACTTCTTCAAAGTCTGCCAGACCACTTTTACACCCATGTAGCTACATCAACTTCAGAGACACTATAATATTGACTCAGGCTTTCATAATTTTTAAGTCATTCTTGATTTACTTCAGGATACAGCATGCTTATTTGCATCTTCTCTTCAGTCTTGAACCCAGGTTTCTAGGCAGTCTTTTCACTACAAACCAGTGGCCAAAGAAATACCTAAATACAAGACAAAGTCTGTGGTGTAATTACTTGACTGTGATCTCATCATATGTCCTATGTAATTATGAAACTGTTCCACTTTTTTATGTCAGTAATTGCTACAAATTCATGTTACAAAGAAGGTCATCCATATTAACACTGCTTTCATATTTATTGCACTACTCTGTCACTGCTTTGATGTTGAAGTTTTTGACAAATATATTTGTTAGAAAAATATTAAGGGTAATTATGCCATTTACACATGGATTTTTGTGATTAAAGAATTTTATATTTAGACTCTCAGTGCACAACTGCCCTTACAGTGTAATTATTTTGAAGTTTTATTTTGTGTTAATGTATACAAATCTTCTACAAAATTGTCAGAATAATTCTAGTACAGCTGCAAGCTAAGTTTTCTTTCATTAAGAACAGAGAGTTAATACTGCCAGTTGTACACTTAAAGTAAGAGGTAATTATACACATTTTAAAATATATTCTAATTACAGTGGAATTGCAGTAAAACTGTTATGCAATGAAAAACACTCCATTACCCAGTATACCTGAGGCAGGTGGAAAATTAAATAAATCAGATGACTTGGAATTTAATCCAAGTACTTGGAAAATTTTTCAGGAGCATGTCAGTTAGCAGAGTCCAGCAAAAATCCAGGGATTTTTTTTTGTCTTTAATAAATCTTTGATATATTACAATATAGGCTAATAAAGTACAGTAATTACAAAATGTCCATAACACTGACAGTAAAAAAAAACAACAAACCAAAAACACAATAAAAATGTTAGAAGACTAGATTATTTAGACAAAAGGTTTTTATTTTGGCCTCAATTTTGAAATGCAGTCAAATACTATAGCAATTTTGGGAAGGGTTTACACAGTAGTTATTTGGAAAGTAAGAGAAAAGCTTATGTAATGCTGCCAAGAAGATGAAATGTCCAGTAGAAAGATGCATGGTAACATGGAAACCATTCTGGGTGTCTCCTACTCTGCTTGGGAAAGCAAGACATATTTTTGCTTATTCTTTGTGACTAAAAAGGATGGCACTCATGCATTACTTGACTATAGTAGGAACACTGACTCCTGACAGAACAACCCTGGAGGCCCCGAATACTGATTAATTGCTCATGACATAAGGAGTCATGTAGTATCAGCAGTGGGATCCTGTTCCCAGGGAGAGAAATTGCAGACTGGTAATTCCTCTTGATCCAAGCTGGAAAAAATAACGGAAACGCTCAGACAAATCAGATAATCTGAAACAAGCACCAAAACAAGGGCTGAAGATGAAACAAGCAGGCTTTAAAAGAAGATCTGAACACCCCTGAAAGTGCTTAGATTTGAGCTGAATTTGGAGAAAAAGCAGCACTTGTTGTGACATGCTTACAAAAAGTCTGAACAGACCTGGGACGTTTCTGGTAAACCTCCAGGCCTAACCTGCCAAGGAGCATCATGGAGATGCAAGTTCATCAATGACCTGGACAAGGAGTGGATCTGCTGGAAAGTAGTTTGGAGGAGAAGGATCTTGGACTCCTGACAGACAGCAAATTATCCATGAGCTAGCAGTGTGCCCTTGCTGCCAAGAAGGCCAATAGAATCCTAGGTTGCATAAAGAAGAGTGTGGCCAGTGAGTTGAAGGAGGTCAGTCTCCCCTTGTACTCTGCTCTGCTGAGGCAATAGCTAGAGAACTGCATTCAGTTCTCAGCTCCCCAGTTCAAGAGAGACAGGGAGCTAGTGGAGAGAGTCCAGAGGAGGGTGATGAAGATGATGGGGGCACTGGAGCACATCTCTTATCAGGAAAGGCTGAAAAAGCTGGCACTCTTTAGCCTGGAGATGAGAAGGCTGAGGGGAGACCTTATCAGTGTATGTAAGTATCTAAAGGGTGAGTGCAAGGAAGATGGAGACAGGCTCTTCTCTGTAGTTCCCAGTGTCGGAAAGAGGGGCAAAGGGTACCGGTTGGAACACAGGAAGTTGCATTTAAATATGAGGAAAGACTTATTTACGGTGAGGGGTGACAGAGCCCTGGAACAGGCTGCCCAGGGAGGTTGTGGAGTCTCCTCTAGAGATATTCAAAACCCTCCTGGATGCAGTCATGTGTAAAGTGCTCTCAGTTACCCTGCTTAAGTGGGAGAGTTGAACCAGATGATCCCTAGAGGTCCCTTTCAACTCTAGCAATTCTGTGATTCTGTGACTGCAGTGGTAACTAGTGAATTTACGAAATGTCCTGGAATGTTTCTTGGTGCAGTCTAACCAAATATGAAGAGGCTAATTGCAATAGAAATAGGTCACCATAATGCATAGAAACATGTGGAGACACGGCTCGGGTGTGTTGGGTAAGGAGATTTAATGTGTCTCATGAAAACTCTGGATGGGAAGAATGGGGGTCTATAAATGAGGGAAACGGGTATATGAAAAAAAATAATTTGCAATAATAATTTAATTAAATACTGACACAACCAAAGAGACTTCCATAAGTACAAAGCTGGACAAGACAGAGTCTTGCCATTGTCCAAGGAGCACCACCCAGATGCTAGTATAAACCTCCACACCACCAACTGGAGATAAGCTTTGGAAGTAGAAGACTCTGTGTTCAAATGTGGGCAGTCACGGAATTTTGCTAATAAATACATGAATTTGTGAAGGATGCAGGAATAAGCAGCCAAACTCTGAGAGCTGATTTTCACATTATCCTAGAATAAATACAGCCCACAGCCATCACAGATGGAGAAAGTGACAGCAGTGCAAGAAAAGACAGGGGAAAACTTGGATGCTGGAATTAATTTGGAAGCCTGTCCACATGAGCAAAGACTCAGTTTGACTTCATTTTTTTATAGAAACTGTGTCATAAACATCTAAAGTGGCCAATAGATTCTATATTTAGACAATTTTTTAAAGAGGCCAGCTAAGTAAACCATGATTTCTAAGTATTTAGGGTGAATAATCATATTAATAGTAATAATAAAGCAACAGCATGCCCTAAAACAAGTTTGAATTCAATTCCAAAGCTATAATCTTGGACTCAGTGAAAATATAGATGACACTGATCAAGCTGGAGATTAGCACAGCAGCATAGAATCATAGAATCATAGAATCTTAGGGGCTGGAAGGGACCTCGAGAGATCATCTAGTCCAACCCCCCTGCCAGAGCAGGGTCACCTAGAGTACATCACACAGGAACTCATCCAGGTGGGTTTTGAATGTCTCCAGTGAGGGAGACTCCACAACCTCCCTGGGCAGCCTGTTCCAGTGCTGTCACTCTTACAGTAAAAAAATTTTTTCGGATATTCACCTTGAACCTCCTATGCTCCAATTTACACCCATTACCCCTTGTCCTATCACTGGTCATCACTGAGAAAAGCCTAACTCCGTCCCCCTGACACTCACCCCTTACATATTTGTAAACATTGATGAGGTCACCCCTCAGTCTCCTTTTCTCCAAGCTAAAGAGACCCAGCTCCCTCAGCCTTTCCTCATAAGGGAGATGTTCCACTCCCTTAATCATCTTCGTAGCTCTGCGCTGGACTCTTTTGAGCAGTTCCCTGTCCTTCTTGAACTGAGGGGCCCAGAACTGGACACAATACTCCAGATGTGGCCTCACCAATGCAGAATAGAGGGGGAGGAGAACCTCTCTTGACCTACTAACCACACCCTTTCTAATGCACCCCAGGATGCCATTGGCCTTCTTGGCCACAAGGGCACATTGCTGGCTCATGGTCATCCTCCTGTCTACCAGGACCCCCAGGTCTCTTTCACCTACACTACTCTCCAGCAGTTCAGCCCCCAACCTGTACTGGGACATGGTGTTGTTCTTCCCCAAATGTAAAACTCTGCACTTCCCCTTGTTGAATTTCATCATGTTTCTCCCCGCCCAACTCTCCAACCTATCTAAGTCTCTCTGAATGGCAGCACAGCCTTCTGGTGTGTCAGCCACTCCTCCCAGCTTAGTGTCATCAGCAAACTTGCTGAGGGTACATTCTATACCCTCATCCAGGTCGTTGATGAAGATGTTGAACAACACCGGTCCCAGTACCGACCCCTGTGGGACTCCACTAGTCACACACCTCCAAACAGATTCTGCCCCATTGACTACAACTCTCTGACTCCTTCCTTTCAACCAGTTCCTAATCCACCTCACTTCCTGATCACCAAACCCATACCTGATCAACTTTTCTACAAGGATGCTGTGGGAGACGGTGACAAATGCTTTACTGAAATCAAGATAAACCACATCTACCGCTCTACCATCATCTATCGCATACATTGAGCAGCTACTCCATCATGTCACAGTATGAAATATGGGAAACTGAACAAATCCCTGGGGAAAGATATCAGTATAGTTTGAGTTAGCCTTCAACCAGTCCCAGAATCTCACCATGTTTTTGGCTAAAACACACAGCAGAAGCAGATTTTCTTTGGAAGGCAGAGGATGAAGTGCTGGCATTTGCTTTATTTTCAGAATAGATGTTGACCAGGATGCTATAGCTGGCCCAAACTCCCTGTGAGAGTATGTGTAAGATTGTGCAACAGAAGCATAAACCAAGGTGAGGAATACTGTTACAGTAGGATGAAACCTGATGTCATTTAAAATATGAGAGTGAAGCACACTGTGACTTCCCAAGTGGCCCATTACAAGGTCCCTTGCTTTACTGGGACCATGAAGCAGCTGTGGTTACTGGTTGAGAAATGGGAAATTAGTTGGATGTTGAGTGTCTTTTAGGTCAGAGCTGAACCTCAATGACTGCTTCTGCACTTCCCATGAAAGTTTCAATGTTGCTTAGAGGCAGGAATGCTTAGGGACTGGGGGCAGAGTACAACAGACCTGCATGGTGGCACCATGGGGAGAGAAGCTTCTGAAGGAAAGACCTTGGGAAAAATCCTTGCCCAAAAGGAAGTTCTGCTTGTGGTTGTATCTGTAGGACATGGGCTGAAAGACAGCATAGCTGTGGTTAGATCAGTTAGATCAAGCCAAAGCTTCTTGCACTGGTTCTTTTGATTCAGAAATCCCAGGGAAACTTGCCAGGTGGTTGGAAAAATTGCCTTGTTTTGATTTTATGGTCATATTGAGGCCTGGGTGTGAAAACATAACAAGGCTGATGATCTTCCAGATGGTATTATTGGGAAGCTCACTGCAAACATTGTCTCATGCAGAAGCAGGAGAAACTGGTTGCTCTAGAGAAAAAAAAAGTCTTCTTGGGAAAATCTGAATGTTTTTCCTTTTCCCCTTTTTAGTTCTCTTAATTTTTCTGACTAGTTTGAGGTTGCAGAAAAGGACTCTATGAAAAAGGTGCCATAAGCAAATCTTGGTATAAAAATGTAGTGGTTACAAAATAATTTGAAAAACGTTCAATATCAAGAACTACAGTATGCACTCCAAGGTTTCTGCTCCATGTGTGTGCAAGATGTCACCTTGGTCTGAAGATCCAGAAAACAAAGCACTCAAAGAACAACACATTGGAGACTGTGTGTGAAAACTAGAGCCTAGTAGAGCTTTCTGCATTACTGAGAAGTCACCGGCAGGGAGGTGGATGCCCTACACACCCCGTATCCCATCCTAATAATCTCTAATTTATCTCCAGGACACCTTACAGTCTGCCCAATGAGGGGTCTTGTGCTGGAACATGCTGCACCATCTCAGACTCAGATGACAGTGACAGTTCATGAGTACCATGGTATCTTGTTATGCAAGTTAGGCAAGCAGCTGACAAAATGCAGCTGTGTATATTGATTTCCTTACATGCATTTTACCTGGATAGGTAGAAAGGTAGAAGGAGTAAGATGTGAATCTGCTCATGTAAAATCTACTTGTGCACTTTGCCTCTGAACTGGAACAGATGCTCACATCTGCAACGGTGGAAGAGAAGCTTATCACTGAATCTCAGTCAAGGACCTTTCATTTATTTTTTTTTATTTTCGAATTGTACATCTAGTGTTTAATTTTTTACAAAATTCTTGCCAAGATGGAGACATCTCAGAGTAAATAAGAGTTAAATTTCAGGATCCATTTTGTTCTCCCTCCAAGTTTCCAGCTCCTTCTGTGGAGAATGTTTTTCAGTTGAGAATTTCTGATCTGAAGGCTTCTGGCTGTAACATGATTAAATGACTATTTTTTATTGAAACTATTTGTTCTTCTACAATTTAGCTGATTTTTTTTTTTTTTGCAAATAAACCATTAACATTTATTTTCAATTTCTTTTTCTCTTTTTTTTTTTTTTGTTTTAAAAATCCAGTCTTTTCAGTTGCCACTGAAAACCAAGTAATTTATTCTGCCTTTCAATCCAATTTATATTTAAAAGATCCTCATTTTCATATCATTGCTAGACTTTATTTCTTATTTTAACTTTTAAAATTTCTAAGTAATTGCACTCTTTTGGAGTGGGTGTTGGAAAAGTCTTACGAACTTATGCCTCTTTTACATGCATCAGTTCTCTAGGATCACCCATGCTCTAAAGGCAGAGTCCAGCCTTTTCCAGACCCCTAAAATTGGGGTTTTTTTTAGCATCTTTCAAAACAACACATTTCCCCAAGCTGTAGGATAATGTCTTAGAGGCTGGGGAAAATGGCAGAAGACAAAACAGCACTGTTTTGAGCACAGAGCAGAAAGCATGCAGGTATTAAAACAATTCAGCCTGGCTAGCATTAATTTATTATATTGTTTATGATTAAAGCAAACCTGTCCAAACAGTTAGTCAAACGGAGCTGAGTTTGCACAGCTTTGTCTACATGTCCTGTCTTATTTAGGATCTAGACCTCTGGGA
>NW_009954546.1:1089974-1227582 GCF_000747805.2 Chaetura pelagica
AGGAATGCAGTGGCAAAAATGCATTTTGGAACACAAGTACAGAGAGGATAAATTTGTTGGTGCTGGCTGGACAGTGACAAAACACTGGTTAAAGCTCTCCAAGCTCTGCTGGTTTTTGCAATGAAGATTGCAGTAAATTCAAGTTTTACACCAGCCATCTCTTGTGGCTGTTCAAAAACCTGGTCTAAGGTGGGGAGAGGAACTTTCCAGTAGGCTGAAGGAATACAGGTGGTTGAGTTTACCAGCTTTCCAAGTGGTTTTCATTTCTTTTTCCTTCCTGAGATAGTTAAATGCACATTCCTCAGCTGTGTAAAAACAAATGGCCTACTCTCCCACTTTGGGTGGATTTCAAATGAAAGCCAGGCTTAATTAGAGCTTTTGAAAGCTTAAGAGTTAATATGTGCCCATTAAACACTAACCACCATCATTTATTGTCTGTTTGCTAGCAATAAGGCCTATGTGGGATGTGGGGCTGGATTACTGGGGACCATTGCAGGAGAAAGGTTCACATCACATATGTGGCACCATGCCCAGACGGGAAGGGCAGGCAGAGGCCAGGGAAAGGAGATGTTTGACCTTTTGGAGCCTTGGAGAAATGTCTCCAGCTTAGAAACACCAGGACAGTAAGCTATCTCCCTGTTGGAATTGCTGTGGGGTTGGAACTTGCATAAGGCATAAGCTCTGAGTGGCCACCAGCAGACCAGCACCACTTGGCATTTTGGTGGCCAAGAGTGTCACAGTGACATGTACCTGGCAAGGATCACAGCCACACAGGATGAATCTCTGCAGTCTTCCCTGTGCAGAAAACACTGCAAGAGTTATTGTTCCTGCTTTATAGGTTTGGGAAGCCAGGGATTAAATGAGTTGTCAAAGGCCACACAGAGAGCCAGTGGCAAAGCAGGCAGCACCGTGAGCTCTCTCTGCTCTTAGAGGCTGCGTGCAGACCACACTGCATCTTAAAGGCATCCATTCAACAACCCTGTGGCTTGTATATATGTTTAAACAGAAGACAAATTGCAGCATTTTTGCCTTTATTTGCACTGGCAACATCTGTCCAGACTTCTAAGACGGCACAATGAGCGATGAGTAGTTCAGTAAAGATCTCTAGCAGACAAAATAGACATGCAACACACAGGGAGTTATATGTTTAGCTTCCCTGCAAAAATCTCACTGACAGTCTTGCAATAAATACATGATTTTATGGCCTATTTCTCAATCATATTCTGCTACATAATATCATACTAAGAACTGCTAGCTACCTTGCCAATAGAAATAAGTTGCTGGCAAGCAGCAAGTCTCTCCAGATCTGCTCAAGGAGTCATAGCTGTAACAATGTGAGCAAATAGATCACCAGCATACTTCTTTTTTTGCATTTTTCCCCCCCTCTTTTTCTTTCCTCTCCTCCTTCTTTCCCCTCATTTTCCCCTCTCACTTTCCTCCATCTCCTTTTCTCCCCCATTGCTCCCCCTTACTTACTCTCCCATTACAGTTTAGAAGATTTCACAGTTTTCTCCCAACCCTGGAAAGAATGTAAGTTGATGCTGCTGATTGCCTTTGAAAACATTTGGAACAAATTATCTCTACTTTTGGAATCTGAATAAAGGAATGTGAGCCTCACTGGAGAAATATGAAATACAGGGTGGGATTCACAGAAGGTCTGTAGCTTTTTTTTTTTTTCCCTCTTTCTTTTAGAAAAATAAATAATACATTTTTTCTTTATTTTTTTTTCCTTCTTTTTGCTGCTTCAGGTTAGAAAACATTTCATCTGGGAAAAGTGAAGAGTCTAAGGAAGTGCTTTTTGTGAAGTGGCATCTTCATCAGCTCTTTTAAAGATGAAAATGATGATTGGCATGAGTCAGTTGTTAGCATAAACTCTGTGAACCCAGTGGGCTTGATGAAGAAATGAAGCAGATCTTGGATTCTCTCTGTCTTCCCTGATGAGGGAGGGTTTTTGCTCACCAAACTCCCTTTTTACTGGCTTACTCTGCTTTTACTTAACATGCCTCAGTTTCCCTGCTTGCAGGCTGCTACCACACTGTGGTGCTGTGGAGTTGTCAGCAGTAAAGCAACAGAAATCTCCTGAGGAAAGGTGTTGTGTAAATTTAGGAAAAGTCACACATTTCCAGATTCAGACTTTCCTATGTGTAGGAGTATTTGTAGCCAATATTTTATTTTGTCTTATTGCAGAAAATGGTGCCAGCCACAAAGTTTGGTTCCAAATCATTATATAAGTGGCTCAAATTTGAAATTGAAATTTGGGAACTAGAGCTTTTGTGTTTGAATGTTGTTGTTTGGAGTATTTTTTCCCTTTTTGTTGTTGTTGTTTGTTTGTTTTGTTTTGTTTGGGGTTCAGGCTCATGTCCAGTATAAATGCAAAAAAAATATTTTAACAGAAAGATGGAAAATTTTCCACTTCTGAAGGCCTCAAACTAGAAAGCAGGTCAAAAGCAGAATGTCTGAAATTCTGTTTTATACTTGGTAACACTTTCAGGCTGCTGACACACCAACATGTCTGTGGGCACAGAGGCAAGATGAGCAGGTGAGAAGGCAAACGCCAGCCTTTGCAAAATCAGCAACCAGCTGGTCCACAGACACTTTGTTTTTTAGGAACACTACATCTTTTTGCTCTAGAGGCTTAATCTAGAAGCAATGAGGACAGAAACTTGCCCCATGGAGGACCAGCAGTCATACTTAATGTTGTTGGTTCTCCTAGGCCCCACATGTCCATCATGGACCACTGGACCATGGCCTGGGAGCTCTGGGCTCAGCCCTTCCCTGGTCAGGGGTTTTCAACAAATAACTAAACCGAGCTTCTGTTTGGTTTGCAAAAATCAAAAATACCAATGACAGAGTGATTTTCCCATTTCTCTTCTGCTTTTCTGGAGACTCTCCAGAGGAGCTGAAGCCTATCCCCACTAAAAAGCTGATGTGGGTACTGAGTTCAACCTCGTAAGCAGAACTGAATAGAAATTGCTCTGTAGATCAAATAATCTCTTTTAAAAGAGCAGATGAAAACTGGTTTCTAAGCTTTGCACTTTTTGTTTTGTTTCCTTGACTCATAAAGCTTCGGTGAATCCTGCTCTTAAGTACCAGAGACCGCAATAGATGCCAAAGCTCTGGCAGGTTTGAATCTGCTCACATAAACCCCATGGGTGTGAATTTGATTCTTTCCAATGATTGTTTTGGAATGACTTAGTCACATTGTTTTGACCTACTTTCTCTAGTTGAAAACTCCATCCAAGCTGGTTATTGCTTATACAAAGGACTGTGAAGACTATTTGATACACTGGTATATATAATTTCTGATAAATTTAAGAAATAATTGAAGAAAAAAAACACAAATAAACAAACCAACAAGTAAAAAAGCAGAACATGAAGAAGTAATTTTATGCAAAAACCATACATAAGATGCAGCTCCTTGTCCAAACTCTCTGGCAAATGCATAAAAGAGAGCTGAAAGGGTGACTCCAGCAGGTTTGGTCCTCCATGTTTCATAAGAGAATTCACTGTAGTCTATAGAAAAGAAGATGGCTCAGAGGACAAAACTGTTCTCCATGTTGTGTTGTTAGTCAGAAGTTGAAGGGCTGAGAAGTAGCCAGATAATGAAGGAAGGTCCTCTACTGGGGTGTTGGAGACCATTTTCTGGCAGTTCCCTGTTGAATTGTAGGGAGTAAATTGCCAGCAGTTGGCCCATGGGGATAATTTTTGGAGACCTGGGCAAGTTGGTCTCTTCAGTGCTACTGCTATAGCAATAATAGAGACTGGATTCCTACTTCCTGGGGAGAAAGCATGCCCTACAGAGCTGGGGAGAGATAGGAATCTGGAAAATCGTAAGAGATGGGAAGGGAATAGTTGAAGTGGGGAGTCATCAAAGGGAAGTTAGTACTGCAAGTGGGAGGTAGTCTAGAAACAGAAATTTAAACCCGAAGGGCAAATCTTAGCCCTTTACATCTACGATCTGCGAAACAGTTCCAGGGAGTGAAATGCCATGAATTTTTGCAGAAAGATTGACATCTAGTAGCTTTTTATGCCTCTGATAATCAAACTCTTCATGTCTGACAGCTGGATTCAGAGGAAGTACTCTTCTTCCAGTGTCTGCTAACACCTTGAAAAAACACCATCTTTAAGAAAAACACAAATCAACCACTTATCTCCACCAAGGAAATCAGAAATTATCATTGAGACCATCATGTTCCTACCTCCTATACAACATAAGCAGGAAATCATATCTGTGTAAGTTCAGTTTTGAACCAAAGCACAGCAGAAATAAAAAATTGAGTGTAAATATATTTCCAAAGCCAAATCTCCTGGACTTCAGGAAATCCACATAAGCACACAGCTCCATTCAGCTTAAAAGCTTATAGCAATGAAATATTACCAATAAAACATCATCAATAGGCTTTCACATGCAGTAATTGGAATTAAAAAGGTATATTTAATCTTCAAGCATAACATACATCATAGTTGAAGCCTAGAAGACTCTGAGAATAACAGCATTTAAACCACTTTGCTTTTTCTGCATTTTTAGTTCTGTGCAAGACAAAGAAAACATCGGTAGGAAAGGTGTCAATTCTGTGGCAAAGGTTACAGATTAAGCTGCTGCTCTGTAAATGTGTATAGACATCTAAAGATACATTATTCTGAAAGGAAGCAGTCATCCAGACATTGATTTTTCTGTAAAAAGTATAATTCACTGATGCATAGTTGCTGTAATTTAACAATCGCTGTTTACTCTTCTCATACATGGATTTTTCATTCAAAGGATGTGACTTGCTGAGAAGTTTGTGCATATGTGTTGCAGAAGATGGAAATCTTTACCTAGAAATCTTTATCTCTACTGAATGCTGCCTTTCAGCTAATGAGATTGCTGTCACCTAAATTTTCATTGTTTTAAGAGCAAGTGGCTGCCGACAGTATCCTTTCAAGCTTGAATGATGAAAGGAAAACACCACACTGCCTCATCTGGCTAGCTTGCTGAGAGCTAATGAGCCTGAGGCTGCACCCATCTTTGCTATACTAGTGTGACCTTATGTCTACTAATGCAGAGGGAAGGAGTGAAAAATGTACTGCTAGTTCCCTCCAACAGTTCCCTGGGGACAGGCTGAATGTGCCAAACAATTTAGTAAATAGATATCAAGTTACTATGTAGAAACATACTCCAATGTATTGTGACCCTGGGTATCTCTATCAAAAGATTGTATTTTATTTTTGCTTATCTTCCCCTTCTGTGTTCAACACTGATAATGACTCTTTAAAAATGATACATTTCCTTGCTAAATTTTAAATGTTGCACAAAAAAATAAAAATTCATACTTAGTTTTGTAATAGACTGTTTGAAATTTTAACCCTTGTTTTTTTGTCTGCTTGGGGTTTTTGTGTGTGTTGTTTTTGTGCTTTTGATTTGTTGTTTGTTTGTTTGGTTTTTCTCAAAAGATTTTCCTTGTATAGTCAATAGAAAGTATTTAATAACTTCCCCTTGATGGAATCTCCTTCTTTTTGTGCTCAGTTTTCATAAATATTGCTTGAAATCAGCTTTACTGGATTTTAAGATTAAACTTTCATTTACAAACTTCACACTTGAATATGTCATATGAAATTTTCCCTGCATAGAAGTTACTTGCTGAAGCCATTTAATGGTGAATAAAAATGCCACCAAGCAGAATGTGTGTGAATATATATATATACACACATATGTATATATAAAATATAGGTGACCCTGTGAATTTGAGATATTCACAATGGTTCATGAATTTTTGAAGACTATGGAAGCGCAAGAAGATTCTGATGGAAAAAATAAATATGTTGAGTCAGTTAAATTATTTCAGCTTTCCAAGGAAAACCACAGTGAAATATAAAAATCTAAAACTAGATTCAAATAGAGCTTTCCTGTGTCTTGGTATTTTTCGTGACACCTGGAAAGCACAGCCTAGACTAACATGCATCTTTGTTCATATAAATGTGAAGCATGGAGCAAAAGTGGACTGGAAAAAGAAGGAGCTTTACCTGCTGGCTGAAAATAGTGATAAATTCTAGATATATTGAGGTGATCTCGTCAAAAAGACAATGAATCAATTGGGTTAAGAGAACTGCACCAGGTATTTTTCTGGTAAAGTCAGTCTTGCATCTTCTGGTAGCATTAATGCTAACTGTGGTAAGTGAAGAGTTTCACTTTCATACCTCACCAGATGTCTGTATCACCCATTTATTGCATTGTAAATTAAGCACAAATGTTTCAAAAAATATCTGTCAGGCTGGCCACAATGCAGAACAAAATTCTGAGGTGATGACTCCTCTAAATATACCCACCTGATTCCTCTCTGGCATGAAAATGTGCTTAACACATCACAGAATCACTGCCTTGTCCCAGGAGATAAATAACTTAGATATTCTTCATAAGATACTGTTGGGCAAAAAGGCCCACAGCAGCCTCTGCTCACTTCTAACAACCTTGGAGCATGCAGAGAGTAAATCTTCTAGAGATGTTACTGCAGAATTCTTCATCAGCTGTTGGTAGCAGCTCCCTATGTCAGTTTATGAAGTTTACAGATCTTCACACAGAGAAGCAGAATGGATGTTTTTAGCTATTTCATCCAACCCATGGCTCCCCTCCAAGTACTCTTCAGACATCGAATTTCTACCATTTCCCTCAAAGATGGTCTTGGCAATTGAAGTGTTGCTTATCTTTTGGGAAGGCACTCCCTACACAGAAAGAAAAGAGCTTTGCAAAAGGCAGTCCTGATACCAGACAAAGTATAGCTTTCCACATTCCAAGGGCAGAAGATGCCAGGAGGGGAGATGACGCTGTTGAGCCCAGGTGGCTCTGGATGGACTGTGCTTGTGCCCAGTGCCACAGAGCCTGCCAGGGCTGTCTCTGCCAGGCTTCTCTACTCCAGGCAGATGTGCTGCAATAAGGCTGATCAGAACACAGACCTCCTGCCCCATGCCTCATTCTCTGTGCTTTTTATTGGGCTGCTTTGTTTTGTGACTGCCAACCGGCTCTTTTTCCTCTGCCATTGGAATAGTAGAAGAGCTGGCTTGTTGGCATGGGAGCTGCTTTTCCCTCACATTAAGTTTGTCCTAGTTATTATTGTATTGCAGTCACCCAGTCCCTTTTGCTTTCTGTGGCATCAGCACTTCCCTGCAGCAGCTGTTGCAGTGTGCTCTGGACGTGCCTTGTAAGCCCTGAGCCTCGAAGAGCAGCAGCAGCAGTATTTTCCTCTCTGTGGTCTCTGCTTTCATTGTAAAATAAGTATTGGAACATGGAAACTTATGTTTGATTTCTTTTATTTGCCTCCATCCACACCTTCCTGAACTGCCGCAGTAAATCCTTCAAACTAATTATTATCCTTTAAGACTCAGAGAACAGCAAAAGCTTACACACTGCTTAATGTATGGAGATGCAGCATGGCTCTTATCCAAAAGCTGCAATCAAACCCGGACAAGATTAAGTATATTCAAGACAAACACACCCACAATCTAATCAAGACAAAAGAATAAATCCGGGCTCTCTTTAAGTCAATGGGCATTTTGCCACTGGCTTCAGAGAGGTTAGGATTTCACCCAAGATAAACAAGTATGAGACAAGACAAAATAAAATAGTTTAGAAGTGGAAAGGTTTGTGGATGAGTCATAAGAGATTAAGGGAAGGGATATTGACTTCCTAGGGGGAGCTAAGACAAGGCAAATATGAAATATTAATATTTATTTGGATGAGAGCCATGAAGGAAAAATGAGGGTGTGAAGTGCAGCTTGGACCCTGCACTTTTCTCTCAGCCACAGGGAGGTCACTCAGATGGGGCTGCAAGACTGGATCTGCTGGAACTCAGCTGTTGAGGGGCCAATGCTATGGCCCAATAGGCAGCCTGAGATGTGGCTGATGCCCACTGGGTGCATGGGCTGCCACCCAGAGGGCTTGGGCAGCCTGGAGAAATCGGCCCACAGGAACTCAATGAAACTTATCAAAGGGAAGTGCCAGAGTCTGTTTCCTTGGACGAATGACCCCAGATACTTCATCCCTGGAGGTGCTCAAAAGCTGACTGGAAATGGCCCTGAGCAACCTCCTCTGGCTGAACATGCTTGAGCAGGGGGGTGGACTAGATGATCTCTGGAAGTCCCTTCCAACCTCAGCTGTTCTGTGATTGTTTGTTCCCTACAGGAGAGACAAAAGATCTTTGTCAAAGCAGGTTAAAGTTTTTATTTGCATGTCCATGACAGGTCCATGTTGAAGTCCTGTGTGTTTGGATAGATAACAAATTCCTTCCCCTGGTCCTTTCACTTCCTATGGACTCAAGTTACTCAGGGGTGTCACCGCTCTGCTATCCCATGTGCACATACATAGACAAGAGCATCTCTGATAACCTGGTTGAACTTAAGTACAACTCTACCCCAGATGCAGTTAATAGAGGTTTCCTCACACACTGGAATGGAAAAGAGACTAGCAAAATTGATATGGCTGAATCACTTTATGGAACTAAGGATGCTGACAGTTTATGATATCTATAATGACGGTGACTTCCATTAAAATGTCAAACACTAAACAGATCTTACCACCTTAATTTACTGTTCCAAGTTTGGAGGAAATGCTTGGCATCCTGTATACCGGTGAACAGTAATTTATTAAACTCTCTTGATCACAATTTCTTGTGAGATCTAAAGCTAACAAAGTGGGAGAGAGAACGCTTTGGCTCAGTTACAGAGAGTCAGTGTCCTCAGGGCTACAAAGTGCTGCTTCATGGCTGTAGACCTGGTGACAGGGAAAGTGCTGTTTCTCTCCTCTGCCTTGAATCCCTGCTAAAGGAGAACCAGGTCTGAAATTTCCTTTCCTTTTGTTAAAAGGACTAAAGAGCACTTATGAAATAGTATAAGAATATCAGAATGTGGATATTGCAATTTATTTTTTTTTTCTACTGATGGTCCTGTGCAGCCAATAATAAGCAGTAGAGAGACTACATCCTTGAATTTTGCCTAAATACTTTCAACCTCACTACCATCATGTGGCTATGAGTTCCCCTGGAACTGCAAGGGAGCAGGAGCCAAATGAAGACTTGCAGTGCCCTTAAGTCTCTTATCTGGCTTCTGCAACTTCTCTCCTGGGCATAAATAGTATCAGCTTCAAAGCAGCAAAAAGATGAAGAGGCATTTAGACTTGTCCAAGTAGAGACTGTGTGTGGTTTACAGTAAGCCTTTGAGAACAGTGTAGCTGCACCTGTCCCTGCAGTGTAAGTACAGAAGAAACGAAAGACAACAGTCCAAGAAGAGGTCCAAAGAGAGCTGAAAACACAATAAACTGCTAAACCGGGAAGGTCTTCTTTATGCTTTTCTATCCTTTCAAGTTGCCTTTCTTTAAAATGTCCCCATGTGAGCACACACTGCTTTGCGTTGAGGAGGAAGACAATTTGTGGTGAGACCTCATTAAAGTAGCAGCCCAGAAAGTTCCCAAAGAATTCTTGCTTTCACACAAATTTTGCCCTGATCCCCAAAAGATCATATTCCACACTTTTGTTGATGTGTCTATATCTGTTTATCTATTACCTAAACCACAATGTGACCATGAAACCCAGACTCATCCTTGGCTTTAAAGCCTTTCATGGTCTCAAAATCTTTTACAACTACTGTTTCAATCAAGTTTTTTATTCACCTAATCAATCAATAATAAATAAATAGATAGATAGATAGATAGATAGATAGATAGATAGATAGATAGATAGATAAACCCAATTTCAGGTCTTCAAACATTCTTTCTCCTGTGGTGGGATACAAATGAAACCAAAGTTTTCATAATGTTGGTGACAGCTGACAGTAACTATTTGGTAAAATAAGCTCCAACTGACTTACCCAGATCATGCTTCCTGGAAACAAGAACCATTAAAAACACCAGGCTAAATGGTGTGAATGAGGCAAGAGTCGGACTGAAATATTAAGGGTAGACATAGTTGTTACTGTCATTAAAACCAAGGGTTTAACCCAACAAGATATCTGTCTGTTGGGTGGTCAATATAAGTGGTTCTTGTGGGAAAAGTTAGAAAAGCAAAGGAAGATGATGAAAAGTTCTCCCAACACCCCAACTAAGCCATATTCCATACTCAGCTCCAAGACTACCCTGGCTGTTTTCTTAAGCAGTTGATTCATTCAGATAAAATGAAATCAAGAAAGAGCTGATGTTTCTAAATTCATTTGGAAGTATCATGCTAATTATTTAGTAGCTTATATCAGAACAAAAAATTAAATGAGAATTCTATGGAGTCAGAAGTGCTTTCCTCCATTACCTGAAGAACCAAGGAGCAAAACTGGAATGCAGATTCCAGCCTTCACTGATTGTAAACTGCTTTAGAAGTAAAGGGATTGCAACTGTGTAAGCGAAAGCTGACAGCTGTGCCACAAATGACAAAATAAGACAGTGTACTTAATGCAGTGAGTGATTCAAGAAAGAGAGATGACCAATCCATTTCCAGCTGAGAACCATAAGCAATGGGTTTAAAACAATATATGGAAGTGCTGGGAAACATTCTGAAAGTGCTAATTGACAAAACAAGCTTGTCGCCTCAACAGCAGTGAGTACTAAAGTAGGACAAACAAGAATAGACAACCAAGAATGATAATAAGAAAGACAGAGTTAGAAAAGCCTAAGCACAGCACAAAGGAACAAGCCCCTCCTCCCACCCTCAAAGGGATTTGAAGTCATTATTGATATGGACCAGCTGCTTAGGAAGCAGAAGAGAAACGTCTTCTGAATCTTGGTGCATTTTCCTGCTTACTTTGAATTACAGATTAGTGAGCATTCTTAGTTCACCCCTCTGTTAACAACTTTTCTACCAGCAATGTTTTCTATCAGCTTAGTTAGTCTGAGTAGAAGTATATAAACATTTTATGGAAAGCTCCAAACTGAGCAACTTGTTTCTGGCTTTCTCCCTAAACTCAAGTTTGAGATCTTTTGTCAATTTGTCAATTAATTTTTTTGTTAACTTCCTTTGGCAGAAAAAGCCATGTGCAAACCCCTCCCTCCAATAGAGAACCTCCGTTCTTTGACGTAAGGACAATTGTACAGTTACTACTTTGGTAGGCACGTGACAAGGATCAGGCCACCCTCATTTGGGGTCAATCCTCCTTGACCAGCTCTGAGCTATCTCTGCTTTATTTTCACCTGTTTTGATGAACAGTTTTATTTTTGTTATGGTAGATGTCATACAGGTAACATAGCAACAATAAGATGGGAAAGGCACTATGAGCTCAGGACACATCCAGCAGAAGGGTGATTTATTCCCTGACAGACCAAAGGAAACTAAGTAACTATGTCCTCAACAATAACATCTTAGTCTATGTTTAGGCATTGAAAAAGTTGGAAATATTTTAGCATAACTGCAAAACACAAGACTAATGCCCTTGGATGTAGTTAAGAAGGATCATGCTTCTTATACCAAGTGGTTTCTCTATGGTTAAGACATTTTCTGATCCTGGTGTTAATGTGGGAAAGGAAAGGGGAAAACCAGAAACTAACTTTTAGAAACCAGATCTTTAAAAAGGAAAAGAGAAACTCAAGTCTGACATACTAAAATGAACATGTTATATCCCATCTTGTTTCATGCTGTACCAAAAATCTCCTTTAGGAGGCCACTCGTACCAGCTGCTAACCTGCCTTCTGGCCAAGGATGGGCCGATTTACCAGTCTCTGGTACCTTGTATAATCATTTGCACCTGTGAAATGTCACAGTGAAAATACAGCACATCAGAGCTGTGGTGTTGAAACACCCACTGTGCACAGATGTAAATGGCTAGCCACAGCAGAAAACAACTGAGAGATCTGATATGCTACACTAATTAAATGTCTGACCAGACATAACTAGAGAAAAAAACAAAACAAAACTAAACTAAACTAAAAAACAACAAAGGAAAAGGAGAATTCAGTTTCTTGTTGGTTAATACAAACATTCAGATGTGGTCACAAAGTGTATTTACATTTTCTGTAGTAGCAGAAATAAACACCACAACAACAAAATATTACTGGAAATGCCAATAACTTCATTTTCTGTATCAGAAATTCAACATTCTTCATGGTGTTCTGTAAATAACAACTTCTCTTGCCATTGCATCCCAGTGCCAGCATAAAGGTTGTAGCAAAACCTCAGTGTTCAGATGGTTTGGAAACTTGCCTGTTAAAGAAGTGTTCACGAAGGAACAGACTGTGCCAGGTTGTTCTAATAGCTTCTTGGTTTTCTGGACATATGTATCTGATTTTCTAGACAAAAGAGATGTGAAAAGTCTCATTTGTTAGGATGCTTTTACCACATTGGATGAAGTGCTACCTGAGACACTATCTAGCTATCTGGTGAAGTTGGAGAATTGTAGAAGAAATCACTGTGTGGGAGAGGGAGTGGCTAAAGAGCAGACAGCAAGTGGTAACATTGAAAGTGGAATTAGTATTCTGGAGGAAAACAACACTCTTGGATCTCACTTACTCTGCTTCTGCTGGCAGAGGGCACCCTCCTTCATCACTAATACAAAGGAATATAAGAGGGTGGTGTAGATAAGGCATAAGCTTGGAAACTTGATTGAGAGGAATTTCATATCATTCAAGAGCTCAGTGCAAAATCATTGATTCTTAGGGTATCTCAATATTTGATATTCTGATAATCTGAGAGCTCATCCTTTTGAAAAATAGAGGAGAACGTGGCCTAGAGGCACTAGCTGATCCCAGGCTGAAGTCACGGAATGATACACAATAGTTTACAAAAAGGGGAGTTATTTCTAGTGGTGAAAATGAAGTGTTACAGGTGAGAAGTCCTTGGAAGTCATGTCCAAGAGAGATGAGCCAAGTGTGAAAGGAGCTACAGTGCAGTAACACAAAGGTGTTCTTGCAACTCTAAGTCAAACCCAAGCCATTTAGAAGATATTTCTCTTTATGTATTAAAGGGAAGTTCAGTAGTTATATGCAGTGGATATTGGAGATATCTATAGTACTAAGTGCTAAATTCAGTGGTCAAGGAGATCTGCAGGCATGTAACAACCTTAATTTCCAAGTCACCTCTAGCTCTATGTGAAAATTATTTCTTGTATAAATGCAATTTTTTAGCTTAGATACCCATTTGTTTTTCCCCTAATGCTTACTCCCAGTCTACTTCACTTCAGCAGCCTAAAACACTTCATTCTGTTAGAACATTATCCTGGTCAGATGGGCAAAAAATGGGATGACTTCACCCACATTTTGTAGGGTGAGTATGGCACTGCTCCAGGTGGCAGATCACCTTGGGGCAGAGCTGCACCATACCCTTCAACCTTGCTTATGTCTAGACTGTCAGCTACTAATGCAAACTGGAGGTGGTTCACTTCTACAGAGCTTGAATCATCTGCCTGTTCGTTGACACCCTCTCCATAAGTGATGCCTTTCATTTAGGAGGCAAAGTGTTGGTTGACTGAAGATTCCACTGAGCTAGTGGCTAACACCTGCCCAAACAAAATTTGGTAAAGGCCAAAGACTCTCAAACATGTCTATGAGGCAAAAATCATACTTTTTTGGGAGCTCTCTCATGAAGTCTAAAGAACTTCTGACATGCACACTTTCTGTGATTTATGAGTTCCAGACCGCTCATCATGGCTTCCCAGAGAAATGGTAATATCCTGTGCAAATGTCTTGATTCTTCCCTTTAAAATATAGAACTGGAAATCATCACTGGTGCAGACAAAGGGGTATTACTCAGGAAGAACTGGACTAGAGGAGTCGACAAGGAAAAAGCATTTGGCATTTCGGTCTGTTACACTGTCAATGATTTTGCAGAAACACTTTCTATCTGTCCCAGGTCTGCTCTAATTTTTTATTGATTGTATTGCAGTTGATATTTCTGTGTTCCTTTTAGTCTAGCAAATGTTGGTGTAAGATGCAAATTTCACTTGTACTTTGAAATATTGAAATATTCTTTCTTAACTGTGACAAATTCTTCCACTTGCAATTTCAGTTTATTTAACAGTCTGGCTGCCTGTAGACAATTATATAACTGCTCTTCTAACCTGTCTGGTCATACAGACAGACAGACAGACTGCCTTTAAAGAAAAACAGCAACAACAACAAAAAAAGCAACAAAACTAAACAAAAAAAACCCCAACAAACTTCTGTTAATCTTTTTTTCAGAATTATAGATTAAGATCAGTTGGGTTAAGAGGCACGAGACACCTGATACTAAATATTCTCTTAATTTCAGACTCTCTTCAGACACAGTAGTTTGGAATTTGGTCCTTATTTTCCAGACCATCAGCTTTAATTGTAAATGCTTAATCATTACGGACTACTGTCAGCATCAAATCTGAACAACTGTAGGAGATTTAGAAGTCCAGCACACAAACCTTCCTTCTTTTGAGGGTTACGAATAAGTTCTTTTCTAATAGTTCATGTCCACATTGATAACCAGCACCTGAAATAGTGGTCTGGAAAAAGCTTAGAGATCCCTGGATGAAATGGAATCCCTTTCCCATATCCAGGTAATATACAAAACCATAGCTTATTTGAAATGCATGGGCACATTAGAAATGTTTCCTCTGTTGTTTTCTGTAAAAGAAACTCTGAATCTTGAGATGTCATGAAGATATTTCACCAGTCAGGAGGCACCACTGTGCCAAAGCCTGATAACATGAGCAGAGAAAAGGAGAGAAATTTTCTTGTGCCATTTGAATCCATCAGGCCTGAAAGTGAGACTTTGGCTCATCAGGTCAAAATGTCTAGTTCAACCAGATTAGCAGAGTTTCTAATGACCACTCAGCTTTCTTACAAGAAACTTTTCTCTGTATGATGGCCACCATCTTCAGTAACATTTATTTCTGTAGGCTTCCTTGTCGTGTTTGAGTCCAGGAGTGCAATTTAAACCAGATGAAAAAATACTTTATGAATACTAGGAAATATCAATTTTAGCAAAGACAAAAGCATTGCACAGAAATCATTACCAGAACAAAATTTTCAGACCAGGGCAGAAGAAATTTAGAATGAGGCAATACTTTTGTTTCCTTTCAGATTGTCAATTTTGCCAAAATTCATTGGTTTGATTAAAGAGTGTAGAACAGTGTATAGATAAGGTTAACTTCATCAAGCATAACTACAGGCAACTGGCATGGTCTTCCATCACCCTGTGGCCAAAGGCTGGATTATTTACCTATGCTGTGAGAAGTCCAATTCAATTTCCTTTTCTGCTCCTGATGGTTTGAACTTGTGTATCCCAGGTCAGTGAATTAATTCTAACGCTCTGTGGGTTGCCTGGTGGCGAGACGCTCGGTCCCTCCTCTACACTCTCCAGCTTTCCACCACGAGCACTGCTTTATGTTGTATAAACTGTTAATCATGAGCACAGGGACTGGTGTAGGAGCTTTCTGGCAGGAGCACTGAAGTGCCAGGGCAGGGATTAATTCAACCTGTCTCTGGCTCAGTGCATCTATTGAAATACAGTACAGAGGTTCCAGCAGAGGAAAGAATGAAAAGCCAGCCCTCCACATGCCTCATAACCTCTACTTAAGACATTCACTGCAAATGTAAGAATCTTTCATACAAACCCTTGCTTTGAACTTTTCAGCCCCCTTTTTTCCCTCCTTCTTTCTCCCTACTCCAGGGAGACCTCACAGCAGCCTTCCAGTACCTGAAGGGACCTACAAGAGAGCTGGGGAGGGACTTTTTATGAGAACATGGAGTGAGAGGATGAGCGGGAATGGATTGAAACTGGAAGAGAGAATATTCAGGTTAGACATTAGGAGAAAATTCTTCACTGTGTGGTTTGTGAGACACTGTAACAGGTTTTCCAGAGAAGTTGTGGCTGCCCCATCCCTGGAAATGTTCAAGACCAAGTCGGATTCGGCTTGGAGCACACTGGTCTAGTGGGAGGTGTCCCTGGCAGTGGCAGGGGGTTGGATCTTGAGGATCTTTAAGGTTTCAACTCAAATCCTTCTGTAATTCTATGACTCAGAAGTCTCTCTCATTCTCCATCCTTCAGCTTTCCACTTCTTCTGGGAAAACTATGAGGTGACCAGAACCTACAATGCCTTAGGCTTTAGAAATACTGCAGTTATGAAGGAATAATGCAGAAAGCAAAACGTGTGTGATGTAGCTGGTTACATCCCACTGAAAGGTGATACCCCCCAGGGTCAGACAGGCAGTTACTACACAGACCAGTCTTGTGTGGAATAAACTCATCATGTCATAGGATCCCACCATGGTTTAGTAAAGTGCTTATGTGTCACCAGAGCTCTGCAAATTGATTATGACAAGAAGGATAATAATAACATGCCATCCACCATCTGGTCTTTCCTACCAAAAATATCTTAATCAACTATTAAGGATGTTTAATATGTATCACAGCAAGATTTATTTGTGAGTGTTAAATAGTGGCTGAAACCAAATGCAGAGAAAGATTGTACACCCTTAGACTTTGCTGGTGCAGAGTACTGTAGCAGAGTCATTACAGCTATGCTGACTTGTGCCTGTGGAGCATACGACCCATCATATTTAGAAACACAGTATTAAGAGTGGTTATGGTGTGAAACTTAATAAAATTACAGATTGGAATATATCTTGTGAAATTAATGATCCAAAATATTACAGTCAAGAAGAAGTCAGCCTTGTCTTGCATTTTGAAGGTCATTTGGAGTAATAAAAATACAGTTTTATACTTTCAAGCCTTGAAACAATAATAAGGCAAAGGGAATATTTGATAGTGAGGGGGGGAAAAGAGTAATCTATGGCACCTGTATTGCAAATGATACGTTGAAAAAAAAATGGTGAATTGTATCCTCTATCCCCCCCCAAAAAAAGGAACTGAAACCCCTAGTGACATTCAGAATAAGATGGTGGCCAGTATTTCTTTTAACATAGTCTTGTGAGTGGGTAGAAGAGGATACAAAAAAAGGTCGAAAGGAAAAGATGTCTCAGCTCAGACATGAGATGTTGCCTAGTTGCCAACCTGACATTCCTCTTTCCTCTTGCAAAGCCATAATAAGAACTAGACAAATGACAGATTTAGGGAAAAATCAAGAGGAAAAATGAAAAATAGCTTGAGTCAAGCCAAATCAAAGTACTTTTGCTTATTTACTGCAATGAAAAAAAACAAAGACAAAAAACCCCCAGAGAAATAAAAAAAATTCAGGAAAAAACCTATTTATTCAGATTCAAGGAAGTTTTTATGGTTCAGGTTATTTTCCTGGATATAAATTGTTTTATTTTAATTTCTATTTCTCTTTTCCAGTGCTTCAATTTTTTTTTGGGGGGAAAAAAAAAAAAAAAAGTGAAAAAAAAAAGCAGTTAGCTTTTGGTTTGGTTTATTGTAATAAAAAATCTGAGACTTTTCTGAAACTAAATCTCTCTTTTAATTTTTATTTCTCTTTTCCAGTGCCTCGATTTTTTTGGGGGGAAAAAAAAAAAAAAAAGTGAAAAAAAAAAGCAGTTAGCTTTTGGTTTGGTTTATTGTAATAAAAAATCTGAGACTTTTCTGAAACTAAATCTCTCATTCTGCATATCTGGAAATATAGATTTAACTTTAAAACATATTCTTTATTATCTTCTACCAAAAGCATATTTTTATCAGACTGAATTTTCAAATAATTACTTATCTCACTGAAATATTTTATCCATCTCTATCCAAGAGCAACAGAGAGTGGAGATATTACTAAGAGACAAGAGAAAAGAAAAATGAGGAATAAACAACTGAAAAAAGAAATTACCTCAAATGAGAGAAGAAATGTATTGTTGAAGGGAGGAGGATACAAGTGTATTAAAGCAGAGCTTATTTTACTGCTTTTGGCCAAAAATATTTGAGCAGGTTCAGCAAGCTGGTTGCAGATTAAAAACTGTGCTAGGAAATCCTTATTCCTTGGTCCAAGTCAAACATAGTAAGAATTAAACGTGTCTAATTTTCTATATGTAATGTGGGAGTGATGAATGTTGTCTTGATGCCCTGAGAATTTAGAGATACATACAAAAGTACAGGGTGAAACCTTAATCTAACCAAAATCCATAGCAGAATTTCCTTTCACCTTGGATTCTTCTTTTATTCCTGTGACTTTTCCTCTTGTTTCTCTTTCACCCATAAAATTTCATAAAGGTAAAATCAAAGGATGTGTCTTGTCTGTGCCATCTCTATGACAGAGTCATGTAGCCCATCTCCATTGTATCAGGCCTTGTACACAAGCAGGGAGAGGTCTTTCCCCCAGAGACCTCACAACTTCTGCCATAAAGCAATGACTAGGGAAGAGAAGGGATTTCCTCTTTAGTTTCCATACTCTGTGGTGAACCTGCTCCCTGTTGGAGGTGGGTATATACTCAGGCATTCGCCAAGAAAGCTTTCTTAGTGACCCACTAAAGTCTGACTTTCAACTAGAGATAACAATATTTTTGCAGGCTTTTTTATCTCTCACTAGTGGAAAGAGCATTAGTATAATCAAATTTTAGGAAGGGGCAACATTAACAAAAATGAAAAAGGTAAAACTAATTCAATACAAGGTAATGTTCGAACTGACCTGTGCTGAAATACAATTTTGAAATTTTCAGTCCATGAAACCATCCCTAGCTTGACTTTTTATCTTCATTTTTGCAGGAAAAAAATGCTTTTATATTCACATTTTCATGGGACAGGAAAATTGCTTTCCATGCAGCTGTATACTTCAAGTTGACAGCTGCATTTTTCACGGATATGATCGCTCAAGCTGAGGCTGTCACTCAAGCAGTTGAGCTGATCCCATGCAGGGCTTTGGAAATGACCAGAGCTACCTTGAAATAATCCTGAAGAGAGAAGAGCCCCAGGATAACAAACACTTTAGGGTCACACTGTCATGCAGGCCATTTACTCTGTTCTGACCCCAAAAGTGTTTTGTGTCACTAGTTTTATGTTTCCTGCATGCAGCTATGCAGAATTCATGAAATTCAAAGCATGAACAGAAACTCATACTGTCCATACACTGCAGGAGAAGGGACTGGATCCTGCTTCTCCTCTGGACGATGGTTGCCCACTGGTCCAAATCTTACAAGTGTCAAAGTAAAAATGAAAACTGCCATAGAACTCTAGAAAGAAAAGCTATCATCTCATGGCAAAACATTAATGAGCAGAGGGCTGGCATGAGGTTTTCCATCCTTTTAGCTTTTGGATCGTTTTCGACAATGTCCAGTTTTGAGAACACAGTTCTAATCTGCTTGAGGTATAAAGGGACCCATGTTTTTTAAATTTTAAAATTTAAAAAAAAAGAACAAAAAAGAAAAAGAAGGAAAAGAAAGCAAATCCAACAGATTTGTGCTGTTGAGTCCATAATAGCTAAGACATCTAAGAGTCAGTTGATAGAATTTGCATTGAGAACAAAGTAAGGTATGGTCTCTCTGGGGAAAAAAAAAACATACTTGCATGTTCTTCTGGAGCTCAGATATCCCTTCATCACCATGTTTGCCTTACTGGTGCTTCAGTTTGGGGTTTTCCAAAATGAAAAAGCAAAACCCCAAATCTTGTGCACCCTGTAAAGCTGAAGGCAAAAAACGTGAGTTGGACATGGAGTTGCAAGGCATTATAAGTAACCTACATGTACAACTTGCTCTCTTTCAAATACCTCATCAATCTGGAAGCTACACTCCCCATATGTCTCTTCTGCCAATTCATTTTAACTGTCAAAGAGGTTGTTTTCAAAGGACTTGAGTGTGACAGCTCAGAAATCCATCTTGGTGGATTGGCAGGGCCTGGGAACTGTGTCTCTGAACTGTACAGAGGTCAGCCTTTTAATTTCATATGGGTTCCCATGATTTATACATGCTCTAGCTCTCAATACAGAGCAGCCCATACTGCCTCTGTTTGTCAGGATGTAATGCCTGTCTAGGGATTGCCCCTGTCTGTAGAGCGTGTACAATTACAAAGCACAACGCCAGAGCTAAACCAGATCAATACAATATTATTATTGTTCTATCAAAAGGGGCAACAGGTAGATGTCTTGTGAACACAAAATCTGGCAAAAGTACTAGCCTTGTCAAACATTTTCTGGATCTCCCTCTAGTTGGTGATTTTAAGAGCTTTAATGGGCACAGGTAAAATCAGCCTTTGGTACAGGCAAATAAACTCTTCTGGTAAGATGTATGAGGAAGAAGGAGGGAATTCAGAAGGAATATCTTGTGAGCAGTAACAATGCTTTACAACACTAAAAACTCTTGAGATATTCTAGTATGTTTCATTTCTGGAAGAAAAGGGAAATTTTAGAGAGGAAGTGGTTTGCCCAGCTTAAACAGTTTCAAAGGAAGGAACCAAGACCTCTGGGTTACCAGCTTTGCGTCTCTCCACTCACTGTCCTACGTTTGTCATACCTGTATTGCTTCATCCATCCAATATACTCAGCCATAGTAGTTGTCATGAGGATTCAAAGGTAGCCTGAAAACTTGGCCTGAAAATACCATAAGAACAAAAAAAATTGTCTGGGATATGGTGAGAAATTTACATTTGAGATCTGCAGAATGATTCCATTCCAGAAAATCTCAGACCTTTAACAAATTCTGAGAGAGGGGAAAGGATGCTTCAATTTTTTTCTTCCTTTTGCTTTTTTCCTTAATCTTATTCACTGTGATCTTGTGTGCTGGGATATCCAAAGTCCCGAAGACATTCTGATGTATCTGGTACTAACTCTTGCAGAGTAGTCTTGCACCAGACTGAAAACACCATCTCTGTAAACCTCATACACCCTTTGTCTTTCTGTGCCACACATAGTTGCAGCTCTGGTAGCATCAGCCTCCTGTTGTGAGTCCATACATCGAGCAATTATTCTCTTCAATCCAGACTGATAGAAGGCTTCACGCCTTGGCAAAATGACTAAGCTAACTATATATCTATGCTCTTTTGATGACTTGGAAAGTTAAACTGTTTGCTGTCTTGATTGTCTTTGAGAAACTTGAAAAATAAAGGGCAGTGTTCTAAGTGGAAACAATACTCTGAAGTTCACCATTTCTAGCTGATTTCACAAGCAACTCCCTATTCTCCTTATTACGAGAATATTTTTTTTCCTTTTGCACCTGTGTATCTTGCCCTGTTCTTTGGTGGTGATGGAAGAGGTTTATCAGGAATATAAAAACACATTCTCTTATATTTTAGAAAGGCCAGCTACTGCTTGTAGCAAACCAAGAAGAAATGAGCTAGCCCTGACAGCATTTGCCTTGTGACACAGCTAAGCCACTTCTAAAATGGTAAAGGCAAACCTTCCTTTGGCTTTCTTCTAAGATGTTAGTGATTTGAATTCTCCAGTTGAATTTTCTGCTAGTCAAAGTAATCCAAGCAACAAAGGCCCACTCAACTCCCAGCAGCTGTTTGCACAAGATGGATGATGAATCACAAATACAATTTTGTCAGGTGTCTTTCTGTACCATTCCTGGGCCCTTTATTTCCTTTGTGCTGACTTCCCAGGACCTTGGAAGGACATATGGCTCCCAATGAGCACTGTCAGCATGTCCATCAACAGCCTGAAATCAGCACAAGGTAATGACACTACACTTAATCTCTTTTCTAGTGTCTAAGCATCACCATCCAGTAAGGACTAAGCAGTCGTGAGCTCAGAGCAGTGACAAATGTTGATGCATTCATTTTCTTTAGACCCAAAAAATGGCCCTCCATAGCTGAATACTATGACACCGGAGAAAGAAGCGAGACTTGAGCCTCTGCCTCCTGTTTAATCTCCCTCCCATGGGTATGCTACTGTAACACTCACTGCAAACAGCACCTGCACCAAAAGGTGGTGCTCTGGGTAAATTGTTGCTCATGTCATGGTTGCTAGTTGAGGTGTTGTGAAGTCTTCATGGGTTTCATCTGTCCTTGTGCACTTTCTAAATTCATTAACTATAACAATATAAAAAGTTAGCAGATGCCACCACATGCCTGTGATGTGTTTATGAAGATCCATAGCCATTTTCCTCTCTTTCAGCTCTAAGCATTTCCTTTTCCCATTTGTAGGTGGTCCAAGTACAGCTTTATGTGTGTTTTAACAATCCAAGAACATCTGTAAAAGGTTTACACCATGCGTTGAAACAGAGGAAAAGAGAAGTCTAAAAAATACAGACTAACTACCATTTCAGAATACCCTATATTTCATCAGAGCCTCCTGGTCTTTCTTTGGAGAGGTTTAGCAGATCAGCCATCCCACACCAGAATGTATCCCAGCATGGAAGAATACTCTTGAAAACAAAACTTAATTTTGCACAGTGATGGATGGAAAACTTCCTGTGTGTTCTTGGTGTAGATGCATGCAATTTTTCTTTGAAGAAATTGAGTTCAAGGCAAAGAACAAAGTTGAGCTGGGCAGTGTCCCATTTTGCTCAGAGTTCACCATGTGCCATGCACACTGATTCCTGGCTGTCTGGGGAGTTGAGATGCAATTGTAAAATAAAAGAACAAATTTAGAATGAGGTATGCCTAATATGCCGCTTCATATACTTCCTTGCAAGTGTGGTCAGTAAGATAGTAACAAAGCTCCCTTTCTTCTATTTCATGTATGCTCAGGGAGCAGTGCACTATAAAAGTGTACTGCCTAGATACATACTGCATTTCAGAGGGACGGGCAGCCCTCATACTTTATGGGAGGAATGGGTGTGGAATAAATGGCACCTGTCTCTTTTCCTGCATTCCCAGCATAGCATGCCTCATTGCAGAGACAGCTCTACAGTACATCACAAGCAGCAGGCAATTCCTTCACCAAAATGTCACAGGTTGTAAAATCCTTCTCTTTGTGTCATAGCAGAAATGAAAGAGGCCTCCACTGCCTTTGCAAATGGCAGCCTCCTATCAAATGCAGAGACTGGGGACAGCCCAGAAGATGCTTCTGACTTTGTACTTCTCAACATAGGTACAATGAAGGCAATTAAGTCAATTTGCTCCTTTTGACAATCTTTAACTTAAAGCAGTGGAGGCAAATGTAAGATTATGTTTGATGTAAATTTACGAGTTTATTTACACTGAGAAACATTTCATACTCAAAACTCAAGAAAGTAATCCACAGCAAAACAACCACAAAGTGGAATGAAATATATAGAGTTGAATTACTCAGCAGCTGTCAATTTGGCTTTTGTTTATGGAACCAATATCTTCCAAAAATTATCCAAATCCACATAGTTCATGATTGATATTAATGGCATTAAGCATCATGTACTGTAAATTGCAGATTGTAAAACTGGCACTTTGCCAACCAGTTACCTACTGGAACGCTCATTAAAACACAGGATTAATTCTATTCCTTGGAAAAGAGCTCAGCCAAGTGAGTTTTCAGACAGTAGGATAAAAAATAAATGGATCACGTTAAACAAAATGTTCCTGTTTGTCCAAAGCAAGCATCTTTTTGGATTCCTTTGCATTCTTGCAACTGAAAAGTGAAGGAAAATGTGGTTTGGGTTCAGCCTGTTTAGGGAGGGAGCCCACAAACTGTCATGAAAACACTACATCACAGCACAGCTCCCGTCTCCTCTTTCTTTCTCTCTTTAAGCTATATTATAGATTTTGTATTCATGAAAGGAGATTAAAGATGAAGACAAAGGGCTGTCTCAAAACCTCCAATCCCACAGAAAGCAAAGAAAATAAAATCCTTTATATTTCTTTCCCCTTTTCTCAAAACTTGTGGAGTCTGGCTCGCAACTTTTTAATGTTTGGGGTCAGCGGGACTGAACAGCCTCTGGATAGGCAGACGCTGAGTCCACACAGAGCAGAGCTGACACAGAAACCCAGAACCAGGAACAAGGGCCAGCCTTGACAATGCTTCAGGGTGCTGTCAGCTCACACGGGGGAGAGGCCTCTTGTATCTTCTGCTCTCCCCTCCCCTGCTCATCTAATGCCAGCTTCCAGTTGTTTTCCAGCAAAATCAGACAATCCATTACACTAAATGACAATCATATGACAACAGCCTCTCTACCCTGTCCAGCTGGGATCACTCTCCTTGAAATACCATTCTTGCAGCCAACTGCTGAGTCTCTCTGAAGAAAGTTAAGCCAAAAAGGTGGCAAAGTGGCTTAAACCCACATCTCAGTGGGTTAAGAGCCTGCATAATGTCTATTCTGGTTTAACTGATGGGCAGGGACACATTAAGCAGCAGTAACTTGCACAGGAGCCTTCGGTTTGATTGCTTTTGTACTTCCAACATTGCCATGTCTCTGATGCCTGCCCTGTCTACCTCTGCATGAGGGAATCATGTTTTCCTATGTGTATCTGCAAAGTGCCTGGCTCTCTGTTGGTGACTCCAACTGTAATTTATGGTAACCTTTTTAAGGCCAGCAGAATCATCAGTGCAGCCACATTTTTATTTATATCAATGTTAAAGAATGTGTACAAAAGCAAAAGGAATACTATGTGTAATTATTATCATTTTTTTTTTCCGAAGGGCTAAATACATGCCTTGTATGGAATCTCCACACTTTCCACTTTATCTGCTACAGAGCTTGAACTTTAGTCTTTTTGTCCAAAAGGAGAAAAATCAATAGTATCATACTGATACACAAGAAACTTTATTAAAGTAGCCATGGGCATCTCCGCAACCTTACCCTACCAAGCTGGCTTGTTAATTGGTTTGCAACAGTGTGGCTTCCATGAAAATTACTCAAGTCTGTCTTCTGAAAATCTGGTTCTATCAGCATCAAGAACACAAGCAGCCAGGGAAATGGTCAAAGGTCGATTCCTATTTGTTGGGAATGGAAAATGAAGCTTGTTAACATTCTGCTGCTGCTTCTTCTAGGGAGAAAAAGCCACATCGTTGCTGCAAGTAGTCCTCTGGAGGATTGAACAAACATGATCAAGCTTCTCTCTGCTCTCTTACAATCACCCACCAGGCTTTTACTGACAGGAAAGCCAGAAAAAAAAGTAGCCAGAAGTGTCATTTCATAACTGCCTGAAATCTTTACTTTGGAAGGACAACATCATCTCTCTCCCTTTTGCACATTATCTCCACACTTTACTTCACCCTGGTTTGTCACTGTTCTAAACCAAAGACAAACTCAAAATGGCCTGAAAAAACATCAGCGTATTTGGGCAAGACTGAATTAAAATGTTGCAAAGGTTTTGCAAGAAATGCCAATTACAGATAGAAGAAAGGGGAATCACAGTCTCTAAATCATCCGCTTACACCAAGCTCTGATTCAGAAAGCAAGAAACACTTTGGCTGACTGCATGAGTTCACATTTGCATCTCTAAGGTAGAAATGTGACTTGAAGGATGATGCTGCCTGAGTGAAACTATGCCAGCAAGAAGCTGTAGCAGATCCCAACACATCTGTGTAAGGAGCAGCCACTGCTGAGTAGGTTCAGTTCCCATCAGGTGTATTAGTTACATGAAATCAGCACTGAGTTGCATCCTGGTTTGCACTAAAGTTTTTCACAGGTTTCTGTGATGGAAAAAAAGGCCCTGACATCTCGCTCACTACATCTGAAAGGCCAGGTGGAGAGTAGGTGTTGCTCAAACATTTTTATTTTTTTTTTACTTTTTTTTTTTTTTCTTCCAGTCCTTCAAATGAGGATGTGACTTGAAAAATAAGTAAATCAGTTTAGCCCAGTAATGATGACAAGGAACTTCAGCAGCCAGGCACTGCAAAAGCAGTGAATATGGAGCTGTCTTTGTCTCCAAAAGATTTAGACTTCAGCGTGAGTTTTATGTTGCATGTGCAGTCTTCCATAATGAAAACTTCATTAGGATGGGCCACCATTCAGATATAAACTGTTATCCATGACCTAAAGCATGTCCAATGCAATTTAAAACACACAGAAGATAAATACAGTTTACAGCCACTATCAGGGCAGAAAAGTGCTTGTTCATTCTCCTGACTATCTTATTCTAATTATGGGGTCTTGATAGCTTGGAGGCCTTCCCTGCTTGTGTGAACATCTAAACACCACCACCTTCTAGGATCTCTCTCCGATCATCACAGATTTGGGGTCTGACCCTTCCCAGCAGCTCTCTGTAAACCATATATACCAAAAGAGAAGTTCTCAAATTTAGGCATACTTTAGGGCTGATGCATGGTGCTCCTGTGCCAGAGGATCTAGCTTGTGGTCTTAAATTGACCTAACTGATATAGGACCCTGAAGAATGACTAAAGAATTTCTGCATGTGTTGTTGTTCCTGCTGCTAAAAAAATACAGTAGACAGACAACTTGTCACAGAAAGTATATGAAGGAATAATGGAAGGAATAATGCCAAAATTGCACTTTTTTTGTTGTTGTTGTTCACATTTTAATATGAAGCTATCTTTTTAATTTCTCCAGCCAGATCTCTGGGGATACTTCCACTTTATATTACAGTGGAAGGAAGATAATTTAGGGATCAGCCATGCAGAATCTTCTTGGCCAGTCCAAAATACTGAACTTCTAAAGAAGTCATTGGACTAGGGGACAAAACACCTGAAAAAATATGGAATGTGTAAAATCTGGCTTCATGAACTGATTTTTAAAGAAATGCAGTGTTTCTACATGAATTTTGATGTATAATCTTTTCGCTTAATATGGAGTGGTTCTGTCAAACTGTAAGAGTTTCATCTGCTTGTCCTATTCACTTTTTCATTAGCCTACACACTCCAATAGATCATATAAAATTTTCAAAAAGAATAAGAAAGATTAATTTTCTGTCATGAAAAAAATAATACAAATATGTTTCTAAGCAAAAAGGCAGATTATGTATTATTATTTATTATTATTGTTATTGTTATTGTTATTATTATTATTATTTTGGATGGAACAGAGGACACCTGACAGGAAAATAACTTGATTCAGAAAGCCATTGAGCTCTACAAATAGCCCAAATCTCTTCAAACTCCTAATGATTTGCAATAGTTTGTTATACTACCACAGTTTGCTAAAATGTCTCTTTCTCCACCACAGACAGAGATGCACACACTTCAAATACAATATTAAAGATACTCACTACTAGTAAAGATCCTGTCAAAGTATGCTAATCAAATCCAGCCTTGATTTCATGCTTACTTTTCTGCTCATCCCAATTGTAAAGCTAAGCTGTAATTAATACATAAGAGGCTGGTGATTATACAGTATTAGGCTGAACATATAGAGTGAACATACAGCATTAGATTGCATTTCAGCAGATCAGACACTAAAGGAATAAGATCAACTCAGAGGGTCTGGTATTAGCAGGCTGCTGCCTTATCTTGGTGACAATCTTGAGCTCTTGCATTGATTGCCTGCTTCTGGTGACACCTTTTGCATCTGAGTGTGTTTATACTTATACGTGTTGCTGCAGACTAAAGAGATTTTTTGGAAATAGAATTTTAACCTGTCACTCCAGGAATGATTACTATTTTATTGGAAATGGGCTTGGTAGGTGACTGCCATGGCAGAGAAGACATACCTCCAGCAAGCAGACCAACCTGTTTGCCTGCTCTGAGGCAGCTCACCAGAATGGCAGAACATACAAAGGAATGAATAGTGCAGCAATAGCCAGCAACTTACTGCCAAAGGGTATATAAAAACTAGAGGAGTCCCTTCTGACAGCTTGTCAAAGACTGGCTGAGGTCTTCTTTGTATCCCTTTGCCAGCAGAAAAAAAAATAAAAAAATAAAAAGCTTTCTGTAGTTTGAAATACTTAGAACTAGAAGAAAGGATATATGACACCAAGTAAAGTCCTGGGATTCATCATCCAGCTTTACAGTGTAGGAAATTACACTAGCTGTGGTAAATAGTGAAGAGCTAAGATGAGGAAAATGTAGGCCCCTCTGATCCTGAACCTACTTGTGGTTTCTCTGGAGTAAATCCAGAGCTATTGTAGAAAAAAGAAACAGAAGAGGTCCAGACCTTCAAAGTCAACTTGGCACCGTGAGAGTCTAAGAAGTTCATCCTTTGAACTCTTCTATGCCTCAAAACATTTTTTGTTTAAAAAAAAAGAAAAAAGAATGAAAGAGGAAGACAAGGAGTGGAAGGCTCAGTTATCAAGAGAGCTTTATTCTGCATGCAGGAATCAACTGCCTTTCACTGCAGGACCACACCAGAGCAATCCTCCCGTGTTGCGTGCAGCCGCACCGTGGCTGGGGCTCACCACCTCCCCGCCCCGTAACGAGATCATATGTGAAAGCCTAAATTATGCAAATGAAAAGGCTCCACTGATACTGTTGAAATATTCCTGGAGTGTACACTTGACAACCTCAAAGTACATTTCACACCACTAATGACTTCATCACTAACACAATTGTCATGAGTCAAGCAGTTTCCATAGCAACGCCCTAGTACAGCTGTTTACCCATATAAAGTACTGCAGCTACTTAGTTACATATACAGACAGATCACTAGATTCCTAGGTACTGAAATTGAAATAATTCAATTTTCATTCTCTCTTTACGAAGTGATTCTGCCAGCTATAGGTATTAGCATATCAATGTGACTTTGACAGGGTCTGCTGCAAAAGACATATTTTGCAGGCACTTCATGTCAATTAGAGCCCTAACTGTTTCATGGAATAATCATTCCTGCCAGATTAAGGTCAGGCTGCAAGGTAATTTAATTGGTGCCATTATATCTAGGGGGAAAAAATGCTCTAATCAAGTGCACACACTGTAGCTGCCAGTGAGGATGTGCTATGCGACATGAAAGGGATTGCCTTCCTAAAGTGTATGGGCAAACCATTTAGAGAGAAAGAAATAAGATGGAAACAACTTCAGATGCTTTGTTTCCAACAAAATTCCAGTATGTTTGACTAAGGGGAGAGTTTTATTTTATTTGAAGTGGTGCTATTCACAAGGGAGGAAGCACTGAAAAAAAATTAATAAGGAAATAAAAATCCCCTCACTTTTTGTCTGTCTTCTTATCTACTATGGAGTGATAAATGCTTTAATTAAAAAAACAGCAAAAATCAAAACAAAGTCTCTTTTTCCCAGGGCTCTGATAGCTAGGATGCAGCAAGCTGGGCAGGACCTCTTGGCAGGAGAGACAGGATTACTCTTTCTTCGTGTGGTAACTTTCAGCCAACAGCTTCTTTCATGAGCACCATGAGTACAGTTTCCTATGGAACCAAGTAGATGATCTCCTGCGTTTCTCCTGCTTGTCAATAACTCAGACTCTCACACTTTCCCAGAGGCTCCTTCCCCCTGGCAAGAGTCAGGTCCTGGTGTGACTGAATGCAGAGGCAAGACACGGTCAAGTGCCAAATGTGGGAGTGGGAATGCTGAACCACTGCTGGGCCAACTGCAGAGTAAATGGGGTCTGCTTGCTTCTACCCTGAAAAGCGCAATAATTCAGATATTTGTTCTGTTGGGGTTTTTTTGTTCCAGATCTTGATTTCCACCATTTTTATTTTTTTGTTTAGAGATTTTAATTTCCTTGAAGCGTATGTTTTATCTCTTTTGTCTAAAGCCAGCCACAGTTGCAAGAGACTGACAGATGGACAGTGCAGGGAGTTCTCAATCCTGTTAACCTTGTAGCAGGGGAAGATGTTGAGAAAATAAGATTCTTAGCTCTGTATGCACATCCCAGGATGACATCCCTAATGACAACAACCTTACAACAACTATCACCATTTTTAACTTGGCCACATTCTGGGTGAAACAGAGAAAAGTTATCTGCCTTGCAAACTGGTTACTCCTCGCAGAGTTGGCCATACTCAGCATTGTGGTCAAAACGAAACTCTAAATACCAGTACAACAAATATTAACTGAAGAATATATAAAGTTTATCAAAGGTTTAAGGTAAAATTTTTGGATGTTATAAACTGTCTCATTTTCGCAGACTTCATCTAGGTTGGAACAATTTAAATAAAGTTGAGAATAATTATATAAATCACAACAAAAGAGAATATTGTGACAGGTTCAAGAACAACAAAGGAAAGTATAATAAGATTATATGTAACCCAAAGTGTTTAGTGTTACCAGTGTGTTTGTAAGGACTTGCCAAACTGTAGCTTTTATATAGCACTATTTTTTTATAAACATTTATTTATTTTTTTAGTAGAGGTAAATTTATTCCTAAACTGCAATTTCTGATGGTAAATTCTGCTTCTCTAGAATATTTTCTTTTGTGATTTTACCATGAAATAAAAATTATGTGCTGAAGAGTCATTATATTGTGATGAGAAAATTGACCATGATCAACCTAAACTCTAAAATAGCTGAGAATGAAAATTGTCTTATTTTTTGGATGAAAAAAATTATGATATATAACAGGAAATTCTGCCAGACCAGAACACGTTGCAAAATTGAAGCAATGGGAAGAAATCAGATTCTGAGCTCTTTGAATTTCCTTATGAATATTTCAAAAGACTATTTATTATTACTATTTCCTTTTACTATCCACTCTAGCTTACAGTGGAACTATTAAAAAAGATATAGGAAAGATTTTTTGCTGCTATGAATATTGCATAAACTAACTGAATTAAGGTCAAGCAAAGGTAGATTATAAATGGAAATGAAAGTTTTTTGTCATTATTATTTTCCTTAACATATGTCTGCTGGAACATTTTGGTTCAGCATCCCATCCAAATGCATTTGATCAGCCATAAATTATCCATTAAAAACTCCATTAATCCCATTACAAATGCAGTCTAGCTTCCATCATTTGATTCATCTTTGGTCATGAATGCAGGAAGAGGGATGGCATGGTGAAACAGAGCTCTGGATCTGAGGGCTCAGTAGCAGAAAAAAATTCAGGTTAGATGACTAACTCTGGGCCCAACTGACAGCACCAGCCAGACCTCTAGCTTTCTGTAGTGCTAAGGGCTACTTGAGGTTTCTCAGCATAACTAAGAGACACTCACAGAGATGGCAGATGAATTTGGGACCAATAAGAATGAAATCCATATGCTTTGAAAGCTGTAGCTGGAGGCCAGATGGGATGGACATCTCAAATGCATCTGAAGGGGCAATTTAGCTAAGACCATGTTTGATACAGGGAGTTCTTAGTTAGATAAGTCTTCACAGATTTCAGAGTGTTCCTGTTGAAATCAAAATGCTGTCTTTCCTCTCTCCAGAGCTGCATACAGAGCAGGATACAAGTATGTGCAGAAGTAGAAGGAAGATGAGTCTCAATTTTTTCTGCCTGGCTCTCAAGTCAGAGAGCATGGACCACATAGGTTTAACATAGTTCTGCACACCAAGACTAGATGCAAAATTCCCAATAGATAACCAGCTACATTATGAATAGATGGAAAATATTTTGCATTCTAGAAAATGCAAGATGAGCTCAAACTCTGTATGATCATCACTGCCCCTGAGTTGTCATAAATCCTTCCACTGCAGCTGAGGAGGGAAGCAAAGACTAAGCTTACTCAACAAACATCTTTGTTTTGAACTCACAAGACTGACCTGTTGCTTTTCCCTTGTCTGGAAGAAGGAGGCATTCACTGTTGAAACATCACAATTCTTTTTTTTTATTCTTTTTTTTTTTTTTTTTTCCTAATCTTGTTTTGAATTAAATGACTTTTAGCAAAATGGTATCTCAGCAGGTCTGGAGATACCCCTCTGAAGCTAAGGCCTGCTTAATTGCCCTTAACTTCCTCTTTTTTGAGTGAGGCAAATCACATGACTTTGGCCAGGGACACCTGTTTTGCCATGAGAAGGCCCTTTAAGCAGCAGCTAACATTTTTTGATTATACTGTGTTCATAACAAGCAGCATCCTTACACAGCCGGCAAAGAAACTAAATTATCAGAAAAAGACGCATTCCCAACTTTAAGTTTTGAATGTTCGCACACAGCTGCTATGATGCATAGGGGAGAGAAAACAGCTCAGAGCACATGTGAAGGAAGAATGCATTGAGGTATATTCAAGGGAATAAACCTGAAAAAGGATTTTATGCTTGATTTTTTTTGTTTGTTTGTTTTTGTTTTTCCCCAAAAGGGAGACAACTTGCAAATGTCTATCTCTGGAACGAGGAGGTGGTAATGAGCAAGGACAGTGCATTTCCCAGTAGGAGATGAGTAAGTCAAGGGATAGCTGCAGGATGCCATGATGTACTCTGCTGTCACTAAGATTTTACACATAGCCTGGACAACTTGCTCAATAAATCAACACGCATCTATCATTATTTTTTTTTCCCCAGATATCTATTTGGAAACTCACAGCCACGTTACAATGCATGAACAATGTTTGTTAGCTTGGCATATCCTTTTAATCATTTCCACTCCTCTGTTATCTCTTGGGGGTGAATTATCATTGTGTAACATAGCACACATGATACCATGTGATGAACCTTCTCCTTGCTAAGGAAAGAAGAAAAAAAACCTGGAAAGACTTTAATGTGTTAGTGTTAATACAGAAGAGTATAAAGACAAAGGTACACACATATCTTAGCAAACATATACAGGTTAGACTGGCTACCAAGTATGTTTTCCTCATCTCTCAAAAACACTTACTGACTTCAGTGGGAAATGTTTTTGCCATATTGATACAGACTCAGGTCTCTGGGGGAACTGATGGCAATTATTTATTTATTTTTATTTTATTTTATTTTATTTTATTTTATTTTATTTTATTTTATTTTATTTTATTTTATTTTATTTTATGTTTTTTTTTGTTTGTGTGTTTGTTTTTCAATCAGATCTTGCTTTGAAAGGAGGAATTCCAGCTAACTTCAGTAGTCAGCAGAGCCTGGCGTTAGACTCTTGATCACCCTTTTCTTTCTTTCCTATCCACTTCACCAGGCTAAATCAAGACACAAAACAAGCTGAGTTTTTCCAAAGGCTGTGGCAAAGTTGGAGAAGATCCACTTGGCAGTCACAAAAGCAAAGTATGAGGCTGTTGCACAGGAAGTTATTAGTTAAACTGAAAAAGACTGCAAAAAGTGGCTAAAGTTGAGTAACAGCAAACTGGGCTATACCTACCCCAGATCACACGCTGCACTAGGAATGGAAGCCATCAAATAAATTATTAGTTATAAGCAGAAGTTTCTATTATTACTACCTCCAACAACTGACAACTTCACTATCCCTGTAAAATGTAGCCTACAGCCAAGGTGTATGGGAAGTTCTATGGGACGGAAGGGTCAGGGTTCTTCTCACATGGTCAGCAAGGGATATGTCCATCTATAAGTGAATGTTTTTTCTCACTTGGAAAGACAGATTCAGCCAAACACCATGGACTGTTTCTCACGAACTCTGTGGTGAGTTCAATTTTCGAGAAATAATGGGATCTCAAATGGAAACTACCACAGATAGTCATGGTGGCAATAAAATCATGCCTCAGAGCGTGGTCCTGCCCAGGATGGAAGCACCACTGGGGGATGACAGCATTTGCACTGCAGATGTGAACATACGTCTTAAATTAGCTGCCCCAGGTTTGGGAAGAAAAAATTCAAACAACTAGACATTGATTTCACCTCTTCTTACAATTCTAACATCCTCAAGCACTTTCAGAGGATTTTATGTTTTCCACAGACATTTCAGGAACTTTGCACAAGCCTCGGTCACGCTTTTTAACATTTTGCTGTGCAGGTGGGACAAGCAAGCTGCTGACAGCCGAAGAACAGTATGAGATGCAATCAGAAAGGAAGAACTAGAAATGGTTAATATACATAATTTATGGAAAATTGTCTTGATTTTCACCAGAATGAGCTATTATATATGACAGTATAAAAACAGGGATAGACTGGAAAAGTACCTTGCCTCTCTGGTTTACTAAGCCATCATGGAACTACCTAAGTATTTAAATCTATACTGAATTAAGACTTATTTGGGTAATAGTCATTCTAATTTTTCCTATAGTTTACAGTTAAAAATTCCTTCACACATAGTCTTTCTGCTAGCAGTTATATCAAAACATCATTATGTATTAATACAAGACATAGATTCTGATGGGAATTTTATCTGCCAAGAATGTCAGCTTGCAAGTCCACAACTCATGATGTGTACAACAGGGAAAAGGAGAAAAAAGTACTTGCCAAGTATTCACAACGTACTTTCAGATAGGAGCAAAAACATTTTGGTTTAAAAGAACATTGGAACAGTTTATTGCAATATGTCCAAATCCTTCTACATTGCAATGTCTCATATTTAAAACCCAAAAGAAAAAAAAAAAAAAAAAAGTCGTGTTTCAGTAGATCACTTTCTATCAACATAACATCCTGATTTATGGAGCAAGAAAATAAGTTAACATGTCTGAGGAAAGGAGAGTCAAGTAATGAGCCACATGCTGGTATCCAAGTTTAAAGGAATGTATACAAATTCATCAGACATACAGAATAAGATGACCAAATTGAATGCACAGTACATGTGCTCATAGATACATCTAGAAAAATTATTTGGAGTTAAACACAGGCAGTGCCCGGAAACAAGAGAGAAAATAAATACAGAGGAACGCTCTGAGGTTGGAGGAGACTGTGTGGTGACAGTGTAGCATTTGCAGAGGTTCTGTCAGGAAAGAAGAGGTGGTTCATTCTGGCCACTGGCAGAGAAATGGTAATTTAACATCACTGTTACTCTAGAAGGAGTTTTAGAGGTTCAGACAAGAATTATTCTGTTTTGTCTTTAAGAAGAAATCTAAAGCATTCTGAATTGTCTGAACATTGTTTTAGGGTAAAATTAGGACAGACTAAATGCAAACTTTTTTAGAAAATCTCTACCAATTCCAAGAATATTTTAATGTGTTTTTTTTTGTTTGGTTGTTGTTTTTTTTTTTTTAATAATGAGTTTTATTTAATCTGATTTGATCTGGCTTTCTAGCCTCTGTGGATGAAAAGGCAGGCAACAATGATCTAGTGTATACATAGTCTGTTGCCTGAGTTGTTTTTTTTTCTGAAGATGGATTAAATCACAAATTATTTATAAAAGAACCAGGGTTTTCTTAAACATTACAAATAAAAGGGAATCTGCCATGTTGGCTGATCATCAGATTCCACTTGCAACTGCCACTTGTAGAAAATTTGATGTAATTTCAAGTTTAAATTTCTTGTAATTTTAACTCTTGGAACTTGTTATAGTCGTGTCTGGGAATTTAAAATACCCAATTTTTGCCCAATCTCTTGCTGTACAAATTTTCTATATGTCAGTAGTCATGCACAGTCCTCAGATCACATAGAGACCTTTTTTTTTTTCCTCAAATACATATTGATAACATTTGCCTTCCATCTGCAAAACCCCTTTTTTTCTTACTCTGTTTTATTTGGAGGAACAAGAAATCTAGAAGCCTTTCTAACAATGCTGAGTAATGAAGAGAGATGAATGACTGTGTTTTTTTGAATGAGTACATTAATCAGGAAAAAAAACCCACCACCAACAAAACACAGTTCCAGAGGGATAGGAATTATTCATGAAGTGTGGTCAAAATCAATATAAATCTTTGAGGCCAAAAGAGCTGAAAGAATATTTGGAAATATCTAATAATTTGTGTTGACATTTTCTGAAGAAAAGATTGCCATTTTTGTTTCCAAGTCCAATTTTTTTTAGAAATTAAAAAAACATTTGTTATTCCTATAATTATAACACAGTGACAATATTGCATATTTTCCCTAATATTTCCTTCCTGATATTTTTTAAGACTATATTTGTTCAAATATCACACGAAAATCCCTCACTGAGATAGTAATGAGATCATATTTCTTAGGTTTCAAGATAAGGTTTCAATTGCTTTTATTTTTCAGTACAGCATCTTCTATCTTGCAAGTTTGATCTGTAGTCTCTGTTGCTGGGTGCTGTGCATTTTGTTTGGTTTATGAACTTATTCTATTAGATTTTGAACCTTTGGCCAAGCAATTCCAAACACAATCATCATTGCAGTCATTGCTGTTCATCTAAAGCCATTGAGGCATCTTCAGATTTTACTGGCAAAGATTTATCTCATTGCTAAAAATGCTGAAGGAAGCTTGAAAAACACCCTAATGCCTTGGAGACTGCATTAGCAGAAACTCAACTCATTGATTTCTCCCCATTAAAAACTCCCTTTCAAGACCTGTCAGACAACGATTTTTAATCTATATAATGTGTGCCTTGTTAATTCCATATAATGTAGGTATTTTTAATCTAAATGACATATGGTATTAAATCAAATTCATTGGAAAAATCCCAGTATATTATGTCAACAGCATTGTCTTTATCAATCAGACTTGTAATGTCATTAAAAAAATAATTTTTTAAAAAAGCACATTTGTTTGACAAGGCCTACTTTCCGTGCAAACATGTTGACTAACAATAATTATATTTTTAGTCTCTAATTCTTTGTTGACGGAGTCCTGAATTAACTGTTCCAATAGTTTGTCCAGACTGACATCTGATTAACTGGTTTACTGAGTCATCTCTTCTGCTCTGCTCAAATGTTGGGATTTTACTGGCAGTCATCCAACCTTCAGGAAATCTCCTCAACTTTCCAGAAACTTGCTAAGATCTGGTTTGGAAAACAATCAGCAAGTTCCTTATAGATCTCTGGACATCAGATCTACATGTTTGATTATTTAACAACGGCTCATTTTTTTCCTCTAAAACAGATGGCCATCACTCTATTGTATTCACTGCTTTATCTCAGAGGATACTTCTTCTGCTTCATATCACTCACAGGACTCAATTGAATGTTTTAATAGGTATTTTTATACTCAAAATGTTTTTAACATGTCCTGGAAAACACAATCTGGCATCACTTAGTAATGAACAGCAAAGAGTGAGGACTTTTTACCCCAATATATTTTATATTTGCATTTTTATACATTTGCACAGTGCTTCAGGACCTCATTATTATTATTCAAAAAACTCTAAATCATAGTCTATCTCTAATAGAACAGTACATTGAACCTACGTGTCCAATTATTTCACAGAATCACAGAATCACAGAATCAATGTTAGGGGTTGGAATGGACCTCTGGAGATTATTGAGTCCAACCCCCGTGCCAGAGCAGGACCACCACAGAATCTAGGGTAGGTTACTCAGAAAGGCACCCAGATGGGTCCTGAAAGTCTGCAGAAAAGGACACTCCACAATTTTTCTGGGGAATCTGTTCCAGTGTTCCATAACTCTTACAGGAAAGAAGTTCTTCCTCATGTTGAGGTGGAACTCGCTGTGCTCTAGCTTGCATCCATTGCCTCCCATCCCATCATAGGTAACAAGTGAAAAGAAGTTGTCCCTGCCTTCTTGATGCCTGGCTATCATGTATTTATAGGCATTATTTAGATCCCACCTCAGTCTTCTCCTCTCTGGACTGAAAAGCCCCAGGTCTCTCAGCCTTTCCTCATCAAACAGATGTTCCAGGCCCTTCTTCATCCTTGTAGCCTCCATTGGACTCTCTCAAGTCAATCCTTGTCCCTCTTGAACTGGGGACCCCAGAACTGAACAGAATAGTCCAGGTGGGGTCTCACTAGGGCAGAGTAGAGGGAGAGGAGAGCCTCCCTCGATCTGCTGGGCACAATCTGCTTAATGCACCCCAGTATACCATACACAGCAAATAAAACTAACACTAGAGGCAATATAGGCCCACTCATGAATGAGTTGGGTGCCCTGGTGAGAGGATATAAAGAAGGCATCTCTCCATCATCTTTGGTAAGTCATGGGCAACAGGAGAGGTGCCTGAGGACTGGAGGATAGCAAATGTCACTCCAGTCTACAAGAAGGGCAAGAAGGAGGACCCAGGTAACTACAGACCGGTCAGCCTCACCTCCATCCCTGGAAAGGTGATGGAACAAGTTGTTCTTGGCACTATCTCTAGACATATCAAGGATGAGGGGGTCAGTAAGAGTCCACATGGTTTTACCAAGGGAAAGTCATGTTTGATCAACCGTATAGCCTTCTATGAGGAAGGTGGATGGTAGTGCAGTAGATGTGGTTTGTCTTGATTTCAGTAAAGCATTTGAAACTGTCTCCCACAGCATCCTTGTAGATAAGCTGATAAAGTATGGGCTTGGTGATCAGGTAGTGAGGTGGATCAAGAACTGGTTGAAAGGAAGGAGTCAGAGAGTTGTAGTCAATGGGGCAGAATCTGGTTGGAGGTGTGTGACTAGTGGAGTCCCACAGGGGTCGGTACTGGGACCGGTGTTGTTCAACATCTTCATCAACGACCTGGATGAGGGTATAGAATGTACCCTCAGCAAGTTTGCTGATGACACTAAGCTGGGAGGAGTGGCTGACACACCAGAAGGCTGTGCTGCCATTCAGAGAGACTTAGATAGGTTGGAGAATTGGGCGGGGAGAAACATGATGAAATTCAACAAGGGGAAGTGCAGAGTTTTACATTTGGGGAAGAACAACACCATGTCCCAGTACAGGTTGAGAGCAGTGTAGGAGAAAGGGACCTGGGGATCCTGGTGGACAGGAGGATGACCATGAGCCAGCAATGTGCCCTTGTGGCCAAGAAGGCCAATGGCATCCTGGGGTGCATTAGAAAGGGTGTGGTTAGTAGGTCAAGAGAGGTTCTCCTCCCCCTCTATTCTGCATTGGTGAGGCCACATCTGGAGTATTGTGTCCAGTTCTGGGCCCCTCAGTTCCAGAAGGACAGGGAACTGCTCGAAAGAGTCCAGCGCAGAGCTACGAAGATGATTAAGGGAGTGGAACATCTCCCTTATGAGGAAAGGCTGAGGGAGCTGGGTCTCTTTAGCTTGGAGAAAAGGAAACTGAGGGGCTACCTCGTCAATGTTTACAAATATGTAAAGGGTGAGTGTCAGGAGGATGAAGCCAGGCTTTTTTCAGTGATGACCAGTGATAGGACAAGGGGCAATGGAAGCAAACTGGAGCATAGGAGGTTGCATGTGAATATCAGAAAGAACTTCTTTCCTGTAAGAGTGACAGAGCCCTGGAACAGGCTGCCCAGAGAGGTTGTGGAGTCTCCTTCGCCGGAGACTTTCAAAACCCACCTGGATGCGTTCCTGTGTGATGTGCTCTGGGTGATCCTGCTCTGGCAGGGGCGTTGGACCAGATCTTTTGAGGTTCCTTGCAACCCCTAGGATTCTGTAATTCTGGCCACAAAGGCACATTGCTGCCCCATGGATTGCTTGTTGTCCACAACCTTACCACCAAAACTTCTCAATCCAGTTTTTTATATTTCTCTTGAAGACCAAGCCAATAACTTGTATTTCCCCATTATTGGCAGCATGACTACTGTACTAGGCAACAAAAAATAGTGAAAGTTACATTTTAGGGAGGGAGGAAACAAAAAATATGAGGTCATCATGCATACACATCACGTATGTGAAACCGATCTCCTTTTATAACGTGATGACCAGACTATTGGACAAGGGAAAGGCTGTGGATATTGTCTATCTGGACCTCCAAAAAGCATTTGACATGGTTCCCCTTAGAACTCTCAAAAAAAAAACCACACCTGGCTGCTCATGGACTGGATGAGCACACAATCTGTCAGATGTTAAACAGAAACGGTCCCAACACTGAGCCCTGAGGAACATCACTTGTGACTGGCCTCAGCTGGATTTGACTCCACCGGCCACCACTCTTTGGGCCCGACATCAAGCTAGAAGGAAATGTTGATCTGCACAAGGATAGGGAGGCTCTACAGAGAGACCTGGATAGATTGGATTGTTGGGCTAATGTCAATGGTCTGGGCTTCAACAAGGCCAAGTGCTGGGTCCTGCACTTGGGCCACAACAACCCCAGGCAAGGCTGCAGGCTTGGGAAGTGTGGCTGGAAAGTGTCTGGCAGAAAAGGACCTGGGGGTTCTCATTGACAAGCAGCTGAATATGAGCCAGCAGTGAGCCCAGGTGGCCTAGAAAGACAATGGCATCCTGGCCTGTCTTATACATAGTGTGACCAGCAGAAGTCGAGAGGTAATTGTCCCTGTGCACTCAGCACTGGTCACATTTGGAGTATTGTGTCCAGTTTTGGGCACCTCAATTCAAGAGAGATCTCAAGGTGCTGGAGTGAGTGCAGAGGAGGGCAATGAAGCTGATGAAGGGCCTAGAGAATCAATCTGATGAAGAACACTAGAAGGAGCTGGGAATGTTTAGTTTGAGGAAGAGGAAGCTGAGGGGAGACCTCATCAGTCTCTACAACTACCTGAAAGGTCATTGTAGAGAGGTTGGTGCTGGTCTCTTCTCACAGGTAATTAGGAACAGAACAAGAGGGAAGGGCTTCAAGCTGCAGCATTGCAGGTTTAGACTGGACACTAGGAAAAAGAAACAAACCACAGAAAGAGTGGTCAGACACTGGAATAGGCTGTCCAAGGAGGTGGTGGAGTCACTATCCCTGGAGATGTTTAAGGGTCGTTTGGATGTGGTGTTGCTGGATATGGTTTAGGGGAGAACTTTGTAGAGTAAGGATAATTGTTGGACTCGGTGATCCCAAGAGTCTTTTCCAACCTGAATAGTTCTATGATTCTGTGTAAAAGGAAATGGTAGTCAGGGGCCAATTCACACATTAAGTTCTTGAGGAAAAGGAGGATTTGGTCTTATGCCAGAATTTTGCAATCAAACTAATATGCTCAACCGTCTACAGCTAATTAAGAAAAAATATGTTCACTATTTCTGTACAATAATTCTGGAAAGAAATTAAGTGCTTCAAAGAGACAATCTGGAGTAAATCAAGTCTCTGTGATCTTTGGTGAGTCAGGGTACACCGGATAATAGAAAAAAACCAGAGTGGTGCAGTTCTCTTACTTCCTATGATCCTGGGACAGAATCTGTAGAGGCATCTCAGATCTCATACTCCTAGGACTTGAAAATGTTTTGCTCCCACTTGCTTATAAGGAGCCATGGATGACTGTGCCCTTGTAAAGTTTCTTTCTTAGCATATTGCATTTTTCTGATTTTTTTTTTTTTTTTTTTTTTTTTTCCTGTGGAGTTTTAAAGTTAAAAGCAGGTTAATAGGGATTCAACTTGAGATGATGGTTAAGACACCTTAGCTCACTAATGAAATTATGTTCCTTGATATTAAGAACCACAGTGCATTGGTTGTTTGTAATATATTGAAGAGGTGAGCCCTAAAATACCAAAACCCTGCTGGCTGAAATGATCAACTAAACACAACTAAACACAGTTATATATGGAAGAGTTGGATTAATTTCCAGAAGTTTGACTCTTAACTCAGGCCTTCAGTACAAGAGCACTGATTCTCCTTCAGTGTTTAGCAAAAATACTTCAGAATACTTCAGAATCCAACCCTGTTGGCAAAATTTGAAACCATTCATACTCCAGATAAAGGAAGTGTGATTTTAATCTTCTGTCTTCTTGCAAAGATCTGTGCAGGATGTACACTTATAATAAATATAGAAATTATCAATCTACTGTACACAACATGTTTTGACTAGTCGCTTATTATTGCTTTCAGCAACCTTTATGTTGCTTTTTACAATGATGCCATGTCTTTAGAAGAAGTGGAATTGCCCAGGGCCTGGTTAAAGAGAATGAAGGTGAGAGAGATATTCCTATATTCCTCCTATTTTCATTCTCCTGAGCAAATTCCTCTCCAGCTTATTTCTGTAGATTATTTCTACTTAACTTTTTTCCCTATTTTCAAGCATACATCTTCAGAGTCAATTCAAGCTTCAATATGTAATAATTACCAAAGAAATAAAATTACATTAGCCCCATCTTCAAGAATATTGGCCACATTCTTCTTGGCTTTTCTATTTTCAATATCTAAAGGGCTGCACTGCTTCAGTGCCCTTGAAGAAGTAGTTGTTACATTACTGGATTCCTCAGAAGGGGAAAAAAAGAAACAACTTTCAATTTATTAATAATTCCTATCTTACTCTTCACCTTTATTTCTCTTTATGCTTCCTTCTCTTCTGGTATTCTAAATTATTCCTGGACAAATATAATGCCAATAAGTAGGAGAACCATTTTGCCATTACTTTTATAAACATTTTTACTTCTGTCATTTTTTAGGCAGTGCAGCCTAATTCTTTTGGCACCTGATATCCTAATTCTTCATAAACCTTTTTTTCTTTTTTTTTTTTTCCCCTCACCCATTACAGAGATTTGGATATATTTATTTGGTTGGTTATTTATTTATTTAATTACATGTTTACTTATATGCCATTGCTTTTACTTAAATGCGTTTCTGGGCTAAGGAACAGTGGCTCTTACTAGAGGCACAGAGTTCTCTGGCTCTTCTTTCCCTCAAAAACTGTATCAAAGAAATTAAACAAAAAAATCCTATTCATAAGGGACTCTCTCATGCACATAAGAAATAAGCATCAGGAATGCTCTTAGAATTAAATAGCAGAGTAGTGTTATAATGTGTTCCAAAGGCAAAGGACTACTGATGGATCAAGGATCAAATATTTAGTCCTAATTATTCTGCCCCAAATCAGTTAAGAACAGAATTTGTGCTACTACTCATGCTAGGGGAAGATGATTAATTGTTTCTAATCAAAGGAAATACCAAAGTTCTGCTAAATAAATTCACATTAATGGCAATTGATCCTATTTTACACATTGCTATACATCTGTAATTTTATGTGTTACTGAACATAAACAATGTCCATACACTTCATGTTCCCACAGTGGCAAAGGTAAAATGAAGTCAGACCTTTTAGTAGTGGACCTTACCAATCTACTAATATAGACCAGAGCTACCAGGCAATGAGAATAATTATTGTAAAATTAATAATAAAATACTTGGGGATATGAAGATTACTGACAGATAAGAGGCAAAGGCAAACATCCTTGACTTCACATCCGGAGTTCACAAACACTTAACCCAACCCACAGCACCTGAGAAACCTCTGCAACAAGTAGATGTGCTGCAGTGCCTCATCAAGCATCAAATACAAAATGTTCAAGCTGACTTCCCTGAGGAGGTTGCGTACATCAAAACAATAAGAGATCAGTCACCCAGAGCAGTCACACAGACATGATAGAATAGCTGGGCAGCTCTTCAGTAATATTCTGTGTTTTTATAGCATTTTTTCCACTTTGGAGAGCTCTCCTAAATGTTAAACAGAAACACATGCCTGGCAAGTCACAACTATGTGAGCCACAGGAGCCCCCACAAAAGCACCACTACCTCTATTGTATTCCTTGCAGTAAGATAAGGTTTCTCAGCATGGCCTGAAGTGATGTTGACTCCAAACTGAGTCTTCAGAAAGAGCTTGCAGGCAGCCGGATATGGATATATTACACAATGGTTATGATCCAATGTTTCTGTTTTCCTGAGCAGTTTGTTGCTACTATACAAGTTCAGAGGCAGGTTTTAAGTCTAATACAGAATATATATGTCTATTCCAAAAGTTTGAACATGCTTACGGATTTGTGAACTACACATGGCTGCCCTTGTAGCAACGTAACTCTGAGCAGCACAAGCACAGTATTTCTGTCTACCTTTATTCCAGCTATTTGCTGAACTCAGATATAATAAAGACCAAACACATGGAGCTAGGTGGTATTTTGCCCTCTAGCCTTAAAGCTTTAATGCTGTTGACTCTGTTCCGTGAGAGAGCTTAGACACCTTGAAGACAGCAAATATCCATAAATCTGCATAGACTAAGGCTATTAATAAATTCTCCCAAACTATGTGCTGTGAAGGTCCTAGTACATATTGGTCTTGCAACTCTATTACAGAGCAGACTGTTCCCCAATAGGAGTACTGAAAAGCTCAGTTGCAAGGAAGGAAAATACAGTGATCCCCATTTTACATGGGAAACTGAGGCACAAAGAAGCTAACAGCTAGAAAGTTAATTGTAGGAGTATGTCTGAATGTCTTTGAGAATCCACATTGAACTGATTTGCCCACCATTACTCCAAGTTGGCCTCCCAAGCCTAGGAATGCAGAGGGGAAAATAGTGGTGGGACATGGAAGCAGAGCATTGCAATTAATTTTTCCACTTCTAAGTCTTATTTCTTATCTGATTTAATTTATATATTTGAGCAGCTTTTTGGCAGTTTTAGGTGGGTAAAGAAATTGAGAATGTTGGAAGAGCAAAAAAACAAGAACAAAAGAAATTAAATCATATGCACTGACCATTTGACACTTTCTCTAAACCTTAAGCCCCTGTTCATCTTTGCTGAAAGCTGATTCTGTGATGTGCAAAATTATTACCTAGATTTCTAGTAAATTTAATAATTTTTTCCTTGACTTAAACACCTTCTCCAAGTACCTGCTCACAGACCAATGCTCAGAAATTAAGGGAGCTGGAAAGCTGTCTGGAAAACTATTTTGAGGAATACCTTGTGGAAGGGCACCTGAAATGTGAATCTTAGTTTAAAATACGGGTTCCTACAATGTGTTGTAAAGTTCTGGTATAAGCTTTTGTGTATATTACCATTAGCATAGGTGAAGAGCAGTTATGTATATGTATACATGCATGTATACATATATGACTATACACATGTAGCCATGGAGACCCCATTCCTGGAGACATTCAAGGTCAGGCTTGATGGGACTCTGAGCAATCTGTTCTGGTGTGAGATGTCCCTGTTTGGGGGTTGGACTAGATGACCTTTAGAGATGCCTTCAACCCAAGACATTCTATCATTTGATGTAAAGCAGTTTGGCTGCCATGATATATATTGCATGTAGTAAAGGTGATCTGGAACTCAGAAGGCTTTAAACTCAATCTTTGGGAAGAAATGAAGTCCCTGCAACCCATCTGTCCCTTTGCAAAAGCATGGGAGAAGGGACTGATGAGGTGACACTCATGCTAGGAATTTCCTTATGTGTGTGTGTGTGTCTGAAACAAGTATTTGAAATGTTCTTGGAGGAAGGCAGTCTCAGATCTATGGAACGTCTGTTGTGGAAATGAAACGACCATGATGTAATCCACTAGGTACAACTACTGCAGAAGATGTCTCTGATCATGAAAAGAGAAGTGTTCACTACTGTAACCCTATATAAGATGCAAGAAGTAAAAGTTATCTCAGTAAGCAATGTAAAGGATAGATGTTTGAGGAGACCAGCTCTGTGTAAATTGGTGGTTGTTCTATGATTAAGTTTGGAAGGGAACTTAAGGATCATCAGGTTCCAATCTTCCTGCATGGGCAGGGACACCTCCCACCAGACCAGGTTGCTCCAAACCCCATCCAACCTGCCCTTCAACACTTCCAGGGATGTGGCATTTACAGCTTCTCTGGGCAACCTGTTGCAGTGACTTACTACCTTAATGGTAAAGAATGCTGAACATCTTGAAGCCTTGCAGGTATGTGCTCTCAAAACAATTCTCATCTCTGGATTTCCACCAGAAGAGCCCCTGGCAGCTGAGTTCCTACTGATTTACACCATCAGGGTGGTGCTTGCAGATTCCTGCCTGTGAGTGACAAGGCTATCAGCAAAGCCTTGCCCTGCATTACTTCCAGGTGAAGCTAGCAAGGCTTTTGTGTTAATAAAAAGGGTAGCTGAGTTTTACACCCTTTCCTTGAAAGCAGCAAAGGAAAAATATGGCCTCTCTCTCTTTTTTTTTTTTTTTTTTTTTTTTTTTTTTAATAAGAAAAAAGAAAAAAAAAAAGAAAGAAAAGAAGATAATCAAGGCTTGTGTATCTATGTATGTGCAGGACAAAACATCGGTGAGAGAGAGCTGTGCAGGGGGAGATCATTTGCTCAAATCGGATAGCATTACTAATACATAACGACTCTGCCAGCAAGGCACTGCACAGCTGGAATTAATCTGAGAGAATGTGTGTTGCTGCACAGACAAGTGCAGAAAACTTTCCCCGTGTGAAGGCAGCGTGAAGCCCTGCCCTGTGGCTTGGAAGCACTTCATCAGGCCCTGACAGCGCAGACATCTTCTTTAGACCATCAGTTTAGGGAAGAAAGGAGGGGGGAGGGGGTCGAAATGCACTCCACCCTGCTCAATGGAACACCCAGGAGGGACTTTTTTGTTTCATTTCATTATATGACACAAGTCACAGTTCTCTCTACTCTCCCTGTCTTCTGTTGATTGATGTATTGATTGATTGATGTATTGATTGATTGATTAATTGCCTGGTTAGTATTGCTCTTCTCCTGCCTTATTGCATTGGCTCCAAACCCAGCTGAAAAACTGCCACAGTTTATTTACACTGAGCATCTATTCAGACCAAATGCAGCTGCTCCAGTTAGCCAAGCTTCTCTGTGTTGCCCAGTTTCTCTGCTTGTTATAATAAGGCACTTTCTTTTAAATGCATGCTGTGGGGAGGTAGTATTGAAATGGATGCAGCAGATGATGGTTCTCTCTAATAAGGGTTTTTGAAAACACTGTGGGCCTGGAGTCATTATTAGTAAACGATTGCATAATAAAATACAAGTCTATCCAGAAGTGCAATACAACCACAGCTGATTTTAAGCAGACTAATGCATATGCATGGTCCTTGCCTCCAAGCTCCTCCATGCTCCAGTCTGGACCTGGGAGGTTCCTGACTTGCATCAGTAAGTGATTTACCCCTAAGATTTCAGCTTTCCAGTGTGACCTGGTCTCTTTTGTCACGTAGCACAGCTCCATTCCTACACAAATGTAGGCATGAGGAATTAAGGGAAACAAGAAAAATGTTTTGAAGTATTGTGGCTTTATTGCCAGAAAATGAGATGAAATGCAATTTTTCAGGGAAAAAAATTATTTTGAAGGGGAAGTTTGATGCTGCTTTTAAGTTAAGGCAAAAATAGACATGCTCATACACACACATATAGAGCTTTAGCTTGCAAACATTGATTTAATGTTCATTTCACCCCTAATTATCCTTCTAATAGCTATTGAAAATCTCACAGTCACCAAATTGAAAATAAGTTCCTGTGCACCACTTCCAATTACTTCAGGAATTATGGCTTTATTGTCACTATTTACTCTCCCCAGCTATAATGTGTGGTTGGCCTTGAATTACCTCACTGTTGGAGCCAGTGTCTCCAGCATGTTTTGTAAAATGGTTTTCTTGTTTTTTTATTTTCCTTCAGCTCTACTTTCCATCTGGACTCCCTAGACTCACCCCCCAAGTATTGTTCCTGTATTGAGTGATACTCCTCCTCCAATTTTCACCTTCAGAGCCATTTTTTTTCCTGTTCTCTGTAGAATGTTTTTACTTTTCTTCTAGACTTTATTACTCCACAAGATCTTGGCCTAATTCTTTGGTCCTTGGATGGCTGGCCAAAGATTTTGCAAGTCTCAGGAGCTTCCCTTATTTAGTATATATCTGGCATAGCTACCGCTAAAATAACTTGCTCCCATTCCTCTGGACTGTGACTGTGACAGGGTTATCACAGATGGAAAAGCCTGTTGGACATGCCAGAGGTTGTCTGAAGGAGCCAGGAGAAGTTCATGGATGCTGACTTCCAACAGCTAACCACGTGCTCCAGCGAGATAACCGAGACGATCTGTGTAAAGGGTGTTTGGAGTAATTGTCCTGATTTCAGCTGGAACAGACCTAATTTTCTTAGCTTGTATAGCCTGGCATTTTGGACTAATCATCAGATTTGGTATGACAAGAATGTTGGTAATACAGCGATGCTTTTAGTTGTTTGTAAATAATTAAAGAATTCCAATGTTTTGTCAGTGTGTACGTCCACAAGAAGCTGGGAGGAGACATAGCCAGAACAGCTGGTCCAAACTTACTGAAGGGATAGTCCATATTACAAGATGTCACACTCAGTATGTAAAGCTGGAGGAAGAATGAGGAGAGGGATGTTCAAAGTGATGGCTTTTGTCTGTCTGTTACACATAATGGAACCTTGCTTTCCTGGAGATGTCTGAACGACTGTCTGATGCTGGGAAGTAGTGAATGGATTCCTTGTTTTGATCTGCTTGTACGCACTGCTTTTGCTTTACCTATTCAACTGTCTTTAGGTCAACCCATGAGTTTTCTCACTTTTAGCTGTCCGATTCTCTCATCCCACTGTGGGAGAGTGAGTGACCAGCTGGGTCAAGGTTAGCTGCTGTCTGGGGTTAAGCCCAAATTGGGTTAAATCTATTGCTGGGGGCAATCCCAAGCACAAAAAAGAGACTAGGCAGAGAATGGGTTGAGAACAGCTCTGAGGAGAAAGATTTGGGGGTGCTGATGGATGAGAAGCTCACCATGAGCTGGCAAAATGTGCTTGCAGCCCAGAAAGCCCACCATGTCCTGGGCTGCATCAACAGAATCTTGGCCAGCAGGGCCATGGCGGGGATTGTCCCCTTCTGCTTCACTCTTGTCCAATCCCATCTGCAGTGCTGGCTCCAGTTATGGAGCCCCCCAGTGAAAGAAGGACATGGAAATATTGGATCAAGTCCACAGGAGGCCACCAAGATTATATGATGACTGAAGCACTTCTACTCTGGGGACAGGCTGAGAGAGTTGGGCTGTTCAGCCTGGAGAAGAGAAGGCTCCAGGGAGACCTTATAGTGGCCTTCCAGTACCTGAAGAGGGACTACAGGAAAGTTGGGGAAGGAATGGTTTTAAGCTGAAAGGAGAGATTTAGGTTAGGGATCAGGAGGAAACTCTTCAGTGTAAGAGTGGTGAGACACTGGAACAGGCTGGCCAGGGATGTTATGGGGGGGTCCATCCTTGGAGGTGTTCAAGGGCAGGTTGGATGGGGCTCTGATCAGCCTGTTCTAGTGGAAAGTGTCCCTGCCCATAAAGGAGAGTTGGAACTCAATGGTTTTTAATATCCTTTTCAACCCCAAAAATTCAGTGATTCTGTGATTCTGTTTTTCACTTTAAAACATAGATATATGATATGGATACAACATTCTGCATAAACACATAAATCATGAGCTAATGAGGAAGAGAGAAGACCTGAATTTCCCGTCTCACCAAGGTAATCTGCATCTGCATTTTTGTAATTTATCCTCACCTTTGCCAAGAGCTATCTCATCCCGTGTTTGATGACTTCTGTAATTCTCATCCACTGACAATTAGAGAGAAGAGAAGGCTTCCTGGAGACCTTATGGTGGCCTTCCACTACATGAAGGGCCAACAGAAAAGGCGCAAAGGGAGTGTTTATAAGACTGTGTAGCAATAGAGTGGGGGTAATGGTCTTAAACTAGAGCAGGGTAGATTTAGATTAGATGTTAGGAAGAAGTTCTTTAGAATGAGGGTGGTGGAGCGGTGGAGCACTGGAACAGGGTGCCCAAAGTGGTGATGGAGTCCTCATCCCTGGAAATATTGAAGGTCAGGCTAAACCAGGTTCTGAGCAACCTGGTCTAGTCAAAAAGCTTCCTGCACATTGCATCAAGGCCTGCACTAGATGAACTTTAAAAGTCCCTTCTAACCCCACACATTCTATGATTCTGTGAACAAACCCAGAATTCATCCTGCCTCACCTTTTTTTCTGCAAACTGTGGTTTGTTACCTTTTCAATAACAAGGGATAAACGCTGATAAAAGGATATTCAGAGTTTAATGGGAAGTAGCTTCTTTTTCCATTTGTTATGAATTTATGCTGTGTGGACATAGGTGTATCGGAGTCTCCTTGCTAAAACTGGTTGTTGTAGGGCAGAGAAGCTGCAGGATATAGTGTATGCATGACTAGATGGTTACATGCCCTCTCTAGAAAAGAACTGCTGCTGTATGTTTCCATTCATGCAGTGCTTCTGAATAATGGTTCTCTACCCATAAATGCACAAGGGGTTTAAAGGACACAGGGTGGAGAGGAATAATTAATAACAGTCATTCATAAAGGCTATATTTGCACGTCATCAGTTATCAGAAGTCTCCAAATGATAACTGGAATCTCTAGATGGGAACTGAAATGGGGAGATTTAAAAGAACTTCAGCCAAAAGTTTCATCATGGACTAAAGATCCTGTGGGATTTCACTGTCAGAAGCATGGTCAAAAATTCCAGAGATTTTTTTCAGCAATACAAATTACTAGTAATTTCTGTATGCTCAATTCTGATCTCTTCTTGCCCATAAATAGCACATCATATCACCATGTCTAATGATTCTCTTGGGAGGACAAGACTGACTTTCGGAGATGCCTGAAGGCTTATCTTTGTGCTTTCTCCTGGGCTTTGTGTCCCCATGCTTTATCATAGAATCTTAGGGGCTGGAAGGGACCTCGAGAGATCATCTAGTTTATGTTCCTTTGCAACAAATACAAGGAAAACCTGAACTTTTTTTTTAAAAGCATATATGTATTTATAGGCACATATGAGAAAGAGAGAACTTACAGGACCTCTACTCCTGAAATGCAGCCATAAATTAGGTGGACAGAGGATGCTAACCAGAAGTTAATACCCATGGATGCAATCAGCATCAAAATACATCAGCAAATCAAAATACATTGTATGGTTTAGAACTGCAAGAGGAGAATTTCTGAGAGGTTTTATAAGGGTTGTAGTGTTTGTTCTCTGTATTCAAAACTGACTACTTTGAGATTACTTCACCATCAGTCCAGTCAATAGACATTCATTGCTTGCAGGTACAACAGTTTCTCTGGATTTATCATAGATGTATTTCAGAAAATCAGATCTCACATCACCTCTCTACTGTGCTTTTTGATTTTTTTGGGGGTGGGGTTTGGTACCTCTAATGATACTGTTCTTATACAAAGAATTGTACAACTGCTTTGAGATAAACCACACAACCACCAGTTAGAAATCAAAGCTATTCTCTACAAACACACATCTGTTTTCTATGTTTTCTTTCCTTCATCCTCCTTCCCTGACATCCCCCTCCCATCAGCTGGTTCATTCTCAAAGCACAGAAATCTGGTTTTGTGGGAAACATATTGATTTAATTTCTTACCTGTGAAATCAAAGCTTATAATGAATCAGTCTGCAAGCAGTGCTCCCTGACAAATAACATCCCTTCCAAACACAAGATTCAACCAGAAATCAAATTTCTAGGTGTTACTGTTTACTAAGAAAAATCATCAGATCATTTTTATTCCCAAAACTTTCTATAAAGTCTCAGTTTGATTTCTGTTTAATAAAAACAGGATGGTGGGGAGCAGGGAAAATAATTAAAATCTCTTAATGCTGTTTAGCTTCTTGACTTTGAACAGAATTGATTTCATATTACGGATTTCGATCTTCGGACTTTACTTTATACACAACCTATATTAAGAAAAAAACCACCAGGTAGTAATTCAACTATACTATTAAGCATATTTTTTGATAGGCAAGTGACCAAATAATATTTTTTCAGTTAGCTTTAAAGAAGACTTTTATGTCATTAATGTGACCAGTTTGTCCCAGCCACTTTCAAGTGCCCAAACTAGTTTCATCTTTGTTAGATACATGAAGAAATTTTACCATTGCTACTACTGTTACCTACCCTAACCTTCGTACAGTCATTAAGTGGATTCTTTTCTAACCTGACATCAGCTCTAAAGAATATTGAAGATTTATTCTCACTGTTTCTAGTTGTAGGAAACAAAATGTCAAGCAAATTAAAGCCCAGATCCTCAAGAACATTTGATAGTTAAATCCCTTTGATTTCAAGGCAAATATTAGAAGGCTGAGGAGTTTAGTTGAGGTCATTTGTGCAGTCATAGAGGAAATGTGTGGTGGAGAAGTACCTGATCTGTGATCAGTTTAGATTTTTAACCATTTCCTAACCTTAGGGTGATTCTTTGCCTAACTGTTGAATAATCCTTTTCTCTAAGGACAAAAATTACAATAAAAGGAAGTACTTTTCCCCTCTCCCTCCCTCTCCCAAGTGAGAAATAGTCATATATCTTTGACTTGATAGTTCTGGAATGGAAAAAGCAAGTATCAGATATTGTTTAGACCCTTTCAGGTCTCCGTTTAATGGATAGAGAAGTTTCTGGATAGTCATGACAGAAGACAATATAAGGCACTGCTTTTTCTGGGTTATGTGTTTGCTTCCATACTTAGATCTTGTACACTTCAGTCAAAAGTGTCATAAAAGTAATTTGCAAGATTAAAGAGCAATAGAAATAGTTTCATTTTCATTTATTTAATGTATTCCTAAAAATAATGTAACTACAGGTATTTTCTTGTGGATCATAAAATTATCAAATCAGAATGGATGAGGTTGGAAGGGACCTTTAAAAATCATTTAGTTCAGCCCCTCTGCAGTGCACAGGGACCTTTTTAACTAGAGCAGGTTGCTCACAACCTCATCAAGCCTGACTTTGTATGTGTTCAAGGATGGGTCTTCCATCCCCTCTCTGGGCAACCTGTTCCAGTGCTTCACCACCCTCATTGTAAAGAACTTCTTCCTTATATCCAATCTAAATCTACCCTGGTCTAGTTTAAGGCCATTGCCACTCATCCTATTGCTATAAGCCCTTGTATAAAGTCTCTTTCCAACTTTCCCGTAGGCCCTTCAGGTACTGAAAGGCTGCTATGAACTCCCACCAGAGCTTCTCCTCTTCAGACCGAACAATTCCATCTCTCTCAGTATGCTTCCTTGTAGGAGAGGTGGAAGATGTATAAGAAAAATCTTGTGGAAGTTTTGAAATGGAATTATTAAGGCCAATTCCCAGAAATTAGCTGCTCAGCCTCTCCAGCAGTGCTGGCTCTCTCAATTATGTTGGGACGGACACACAAACAGAGAGTGTAGATGTAGGTAGCTTGGAAGGAAGGAGCAGCTGTAACACAAATCTAGTCAATCAGAAGACACAAAGGTCTCAAGGACTTAAAATCCTTTAAGGATTATTTTTTCTATGGCTTTTACAAGCAACACACGAAGTAGCCAAGGTTTAATAACTAGACTAAGGGATGGCATACGAGTGTATACACTGGACAGACTCCTCCTACTGCTCATCTCCTTGTATTGCCTTTTAGTGGTAGAGTCCTTCATTGGCTCAGACTCGCAAGATCTCATGTATGTGCTTAACTGTCTGAACTCTGAGCAGTCCCATTCACTTTTAGCATAGCTACACCCAGTGCAAAACTGAATGTAGACATAAATCATTTCAAGACTGAGCCTAGGGTATGGCATGGTGAATAGTTGCTCTTTAGGAAAACATTCATTTCCTGAAGGCACCATTTCAGCTTAACATTTTCTCATATTTGTGTTATACTTAGTGAGTCAGTGGGGGGAGCAATGTTGAAGGATGACTCAAAATGCCCAGAATACACATTACTAAATATGGTATTTTAAATTTGGGGAGATAGACCCACAAAGGAATTCAAATGCCATGACAGTGTCTCAGGAAGAAGTGTGAAAGAAATTTGTATTTTTCCATCTCAGTCCAAATGACCAGGATGATCATCTGGGAAGAGGGAGATTGGAGTTTAAATTCTTTCTGTGCTTGAAAGTATGAACTTGAGTTTAAATCTCCAACACCTTTAGAAAATTATGTCTTAAACAATGGGCTGCGGTGTCTAGAAATGTTACACAAGGCCAGGGTTGTGAACCCAGTCCTCTGATGATTTTAATGTTTCCAAATGTTAAATATAGACCAAAACTGAAGAATTCTAAAAAAAAGAAAAATAAAATAAGAAAAGGAAAAAAGTAAGAATTAAAAAATGACTAAAAGTCATGTCATGGCATTTTCTTTAATCACATTTTGTGCTGTGGCTGAAGTGAATAAATATTATTCTCAAAGACCCAACTATGACAGTGCTGACTCACCAACAGGACTTTAGGGTACTTGTGGTCTCTGAATATTAAATATTTATTATAGTTCTATAAAACTTTACACTCATCGTACTGCTTGCTTTTTGTACCAGTCCTCAAGGGACTGAGAAGATTCTGTATTTCCTTCCCCTTTTACGCACATCAAACTTTTTTCATAATACCCCTGTTGAACCATATACCTTCCCAGTTTCCTGTAGATTTTCGCTGAGTCATATTGGTGTTAGTGTAGAAACCCCAGCTGCATCTCCCTGACGTCAGTCAGAGAAAGGATGGCAAGAAATTGCCAAATCCCAGAAAACTTAAAAACACTGCCCTTGGCAAAACTGTCCTCAGTCTGGTCACTCATGTTGAATGGTAACTTCCTTCCTGCATTCAGTGGTCAATGCTTTCTTACCTGTCTGCATGGCATCATTCATGTCATCTGTGACACAAATAAAGGAGCTAATGAATAAATAATATCAATCAACAGAAACAAACACAGAATTGACTGGCCTCCTCATTGTTCTCACTGAGTGAGCTGCCAAAAGTAATCAAGCAACATAAATAATAAAATATAAGTTCAACATTAGAAAGTCATTGTTTCAATATTTTAAGAAACCTACAGTCTGAATATGGTAATGTACTGGCTATGAAACATTTAGACAGTTTTGGTTTGCTTTCAGCAAATGCCTATCTCTTCTCCCCCTGAGGTCAGTAGTAAGCCTTCTCATATAGAATGGCTTCCAAAATCTTCCAAAATTGTTTCAACAAAATAAAGGGTTGGAAAGTGTTGTTTGTTTGGTTGGGTTTTTTGTTATGTTTTTTGTTTGTTTCATTGTTTGTTTGGTTTTGTATTTTATTTTATTTTATTTTTGGAGGGGTTGTGTTTTGGTTTTGTTTGGTTTGTTTTTTTTTAAAGAACAGCTCCTCTATAAGAGGTTGGTGTGTTACAGAAAACCAATTTAACTCAGTTTGTCTAGGATCTGAGGACTTAAGAGATGCACATGTCTTCTGCGTGTGGTTAAATGGTGAAATTCTGTTATGGAAGTAGTTTTTCTTGAAATAAGTGGTTTTAGCAGATGCATTACTTCTTCTCTAGATTCCTTTAAGCATTCATATCCCACTTGAATCTTCATATCACCTTTTTCTTTTGTACCTTTCGTATATACATGCAGAGAAGTCTTTTTCCCATTTGAGATGCTTACCATAAACAAGCTTTAATTCAATGATACCAGTACTTCTCCTGGTTTCTCTGTGTTCTTCCTATCTCTAAAGACCCCTTGGCCGTATATTTCCATGCAAGAAGAAACCCCGCTGAGAACCACAATAGCTGTGGAAGGATTTTGCAGCTTCCAGCAGAAAGGAACCATGGTGTCCAGCCTTACCATAACACAGATAGTTTAAAACAAACAAAAAAAACGAACCCCAAACCCAACATTCCGACTCCCTCAATAAAAACCAAAATACCAAACACGATCGAGCTGAGTGAGTAATAACAGAAATCACCTGTTTAGTGGAGGTTTCTTTGTAGCTTCTCTTCCCCACTGGATGCTAGATTATGTTTTATTGAACAAAGAAGGCTCTAGTAGACAACACCTAAAGGACGACAAGAGGCCATGTTGCAACCGAGTGTAACAGTTATGTAGTGTCATATGATAGTCTGCAATATGTGTATATTGAGATAATACCATGGGGTATTTTTCTCTAGCAGAAGGCATATCTATTGTTAAGTAACTGGTGACAAAGGCTGGCACATTATTAAAGGCTGGATTGAATTCAGAATTCAATATTCCCCTCACATTTCAAGCAATTTTCAGCGTCCACAACTGTCATCTAACATTGTTTCCAAGTTGCAATTCAGTGGGAGAAAAATAGCTATCCATGTAGGGCTTCACAGTGACACATCTGTTATTTTATTTATCTTAAGTGTGAAGACAGGAATGAACTAACTTCCAGCCCCATAATTCAGAAGTGAACATAATAGAAATTAAAGGGAGAAAGAAAGCAACAGCATCTTTGTGTGAATGTAGGTTAATGGAAAACCAATGTGAAAATGTTTTCGCTAGAATTATTCTACCTGATTCCTTCCAACTGTACTTATCATGATGTAAATCAGGAGGAGCTTCATAAAGTGAATTGACTCACATTGGTTCAAGGAGCTGTAAAACAAGTCTGAAAGAGGCATGCTATCCCTGCCAGGGGTCTGTGGTGTGAAGCCTTCCTCTGATTAAAATGATGGGACAAACACTCAGACCTTTCAGGCTGCAAACATGTTTCTCTTCCAAGGCAGCTGCCCAGATGTGTTTTTTAAAAAGCATCCCCCTTTTTGCACTTCAGGTTTTTGGGGCTTAACATTGCTTCTGCTCTGTCTCCCCTCTCCCTGCCCTCCTCCTCCCCCCACCACATTGCTGGCCACAATTTCATGGAACTTCCAAACATTTCCTGTGAAGCATAAAAACCCCCAAACTTTCTGAACTCTTCTTTGCTTCAGGGCATCAAATCTTGAAAGTTATGTGTGCTGTTAAAAATTGGCTTTCAAATCATGGAACTAGGCCTTTAGGGATACTTTCTTTCTCTCTCTCTCTTTTTTTTTTTTTTTTTTTTTTTTTCCCTCTTCATAAAATGTTTCAGAGCTGCAGAGCCTTGAGCCAAAAGAAATAGTTGTACAGGCAAGTTTTCTACACAGAATCCAAGAGAACAAGAGGCATGCTGGGGTGCTTGCTAGGGGCTATCTTGCCCTCCCACATTCACATGCCTCCCACAAGATCCACGTAACTGATATGAAAATGAGTACAGGAACTCCTGAGTGAACTTTTAAATTGGCCCCACTTCTTCCTGTCACCTTGGCCATTTCAGACATGTTCTTCTCGTTCAAGGAGGACTCTCTAGCTATTTTTCACACTTCTAAAATAAAATTGCATAAATGTATGAAAATGAGTTGGCTGGAAAGGCACAAAACCACACCAGTAACAGCAGTTACCAGAATTTGATGGTCCCAGAGCACTAGTTATGACTGCTTCTGTGCAAGGCTTATGCTTTTCATCTTTTAGCACTGGCTTTTTTTCATGAATTGTCAATATTTATGGGAATAAGATTGTCACCAGTCACTGCAGTTCCCAAAGAACATTCTTCTCGGTAACAAGAATGTTGCCATTACTAAATGATGTCTTTACTGTATGTAGTCCAACAGCACAGTTTGGCTGCGTACTGTTAACTGTTCAGAAAATACAATTTTTATCCCCAAATTGACAGATCGCTACTGTTTTTTAATATACTTTTATATATGGTAAAATTAGAGCTTTGCTTCTGCTTGACTTAGAAAACACTTTTTTTTTTTTTTTGTCTCAGAAGGCACTACACATATCATATATAGCATATTCTCTTTACTACAGTTTAGGGCCAAAAAGGTTTTTTCTGTAGTTTGACCTCCTGCATCAAAATTTTAAACAAAACAAAACAACCTGAAATTTTGCATGGTGAACCCTGAAATGGAAAAAAAAAAAATCAGAGAAGATGAATGAATGCTTTCAGATTTGGTGTTAAAAATGGCTTTTCAAAAATGTGTGCTCAAAGAGAAGTGCTTAGATTAAGTGTTTCACAAACCCGACAAAGCTGTTAGACAGAAGACTTTTACTTTGGCACTATTATAATTATTTATTGTATATTACAGCACTGCCCCCAGTTGTGCCTTGTAATTAAAAACAGATTCCCTTTCCCTCTCCCTTCCTGACTTTGAGAAATTGCAAACAAAGGCGCTGACCATGCCAAGCTTCACACCCATGGTGAATCTCACACATTGCAAGTGTTTCCTCTGACATCCCTGTCTGTGCTCAGGCCAATGCCCATGTGGATGACACTGTGGCTTTGTGCCTGGGCCCATACAAGCACTAAGGTATGGGTGGTAGGAAGATTTAATGTACTTGTTTATATCTGTGTATACTATTTTTAAAGTCATAGAATTCACAAATTGTGTCTTTTTTTTTAAGTTAAACATGGGAAATCCCCTGGTTAGCAGACAGTATAGCCAGTTCATGCCTGAACTGAACTGGAAGGCAAGTGCATAGGTCAGGATGTGAGATGTTAATTCATGTTTCCCCAATATCCCACAGGGACTGAAGACAAATTTTATTTTATACACTGAGGAGTCCTTGCACAACATGGATGGGTTTATTGCCCGAAAATCATCAGCTAGCAGAAGAACAGGGAAAATGCATTTCTTCACCTCCTGGGGGAGGCTATTTTGGCAGTGGTCTGTCCTGCACAAGTAAACATAAGTGCAAACGTGCCATTTTCTCCTGTGTACTGATCCTTGTGCTTCCCTGCACACAAGGTTCTTCAAATGCACTTAGTAGGTATTAACTCGTAGTTCCTTACAACTTTCCAGTCAGATTGCTGAGCAATCATACATGCACTTTCTGTTTTCAGAAACTCAGACAGAGACTCCAAGGACTGAATCAACCTAAGGTGTAAAAATTTGTTCTACCGCAACTAATTATCCAATGAAAACTCTCAGGTCAGCAATACATCTGAAAACAAAGTGCTTGGCAAGCCAAACTAACATTTCAGTCTATTTATAATATAAACCGTCACTATAGCCAACGTTGTTAAGAGGATTTTATAGTATGTAACATGAAGTTTTGGTCTTTAATTACTCCTTTAATCTTTGCTGGGCTTGTTTCTGAGAACAAGTTACACTCCTACCATTTACAGGGTAAACAGCTTCTAGGAGTACATCAGACTGCTGCAGGGTCAGAGAGGGCAGTTATTGAACACTGCTCTATTTTAGCCTAATTCCTGACTGATATGTTTTTGCTTAGTGGAGGTGCAATTAATATAGCTAATTAACAAATGACCACACTAAATTTTTGTCTTTTTTTTTTTTTCCTATTTTTTTTTCTTCAGAGTGAGAAAACTGACACAAGTTTTCATTTGTTTCGTGTGGTTCCTCTTCCACCTAGACGGGTCAGTTTTTTATAGGGCTGTTAAACCTCTGTATGTTAATATAAAATTTTTGTTAAATACTGTTAAATATATGTTCATTTAGGGATTATGATAAATAAAGAGGAATTATTTGTTGTTGTTTTTGTTGGTGGTGTTAGAATTTCAGAAAATATCCAGGCATAAAGATGATCCTTGGACTCCTGATATGAGCTCTCTGAAGGTCCTCAAAAACAAGGTATTTTACTACTGTCCTGCAGCATGCTGGGGAGCCTTTGGAGCTATTTGTTTCACAATGACATCCTGTGTTCCCAAATCCTGGAAATACTGTGGAGAAAAATCCCTATTGTTTTCTAGATATTATTTAAATGTGTCTTTTGATAATGGGAGAATGAGCCCTTGTTGCAATTACAGATTTCTTCCGTAAGAACAGAACTCTTTTATTCTCCAGATGTGCTCAATTCATCCTTAACAAATCATGGATAATAAAGGAAAAAGGGATCTTCACTGCTGTACATTTTTGACATTTGATACAAAAACATATGTCCCGGGTGACAACTGTCCACATCATAGCTCCCTCCATCTCAGTTTCTGTTTTCAAGTGAAGTGTTCACAGTTCTCCTCGTGGAATGGGATTCTGCTCTTGGGGGATATATATGACAGGTATACCCCCTTACAGATCTAACCTCTCCTTGGGATTAAAATCTAGAACTACCCTAGTTCAGGAGGATTTCTCAAGACTTCAGAAATGCAAACGGCTCTTGAGCACAGCAAATTAAAGATATCATGTTGCCCACAACATAATTGTTGTAAATTCATTCACCCATTGGAAGGAAGGATATTTTTGCCAAAGAGATTTAATCATTTTAGTTTTCCCAAAGTCTCTATTTCATATACACTGGTGGCTGAACCATATACTTGCATGCAAACAAAACTTCATGTGTGTGGTTAGTTCTTATTTCTTGGACAAGGTTTTTGGACACAATTGTAGCTGGATAAGGATTTGACAGCTTTCTGGAGTGCTAATTCTTCACCCTTTTGACCAATACCTTCCTGTTTTAAAGTTGCTGCGCAACACTGGAGAGTTACTGATTGGTCACCCATGGCACATGGGCCACACCAGTTCCTAAGGTTAAATTTGATTTAGATTTTAAATGGTACATGGTTACCTCATTGATTTTCTGGAATACATTAAATATCGTAGGAGAAGATGAGAGAAAAGGTTTTCTAAAAATGCTTAAAGGAGTTGTGAAGAAGTAACAAGAGTTTCCCGCTGAGAGGTGGCATATAATGATTGGAAGGAAGGCAGAACTGATAACACCGGGCACATTACTCTGTAGAAGCTGTGGTCTGTAGATGAAGGACTTTGGATTATGAATAGGAAAAAGAAAAAAAAAAAAAAAGGAAAAGAGTATCAGAGGAAATAAAAGCAAAAACAAAGTATGGGAGGATATGTCACAAAATTGTATGCTAATTGTTGATAGTGGAATTGATGTGTTTAACAGCAGTGAAGGCAAAAACTGGCTAAACCATGAGGATTAGGAGACCAGACTTCCTAATGCAATGATTCTGTAGTGGTATTCTTTGGAATACTCTAAAGCCACAACAGTCCTGCAAGTGTATGGCAAATGGTCTACACAACTCTACTAAACAGTAGAATAGGTAAAGTTTATCTCATACAGCTGTACAAGCTGTCTGTGATCAACTTATTTGAATTGCTGGAAGTGCCTGAGTTCGTGAGTGATTCGTGTGTTTGAATGCATTTTTAACTCCAAGGAGGGTCTTCTCCACAGAGCTATTGGAATGGTTATTGATACTTTGTGTAGCCACTTTTAATTTCAGAATTTTTTTGCAAGCTAATATTGGTTTCTGAAAGTTGATTTGTACATAAACATCTTTGGCAGAAAGTTTCAGGACTTTGAGGTATTAATGAATGGCACCTACTTACCACCAAAAGTACATTATAGGTCATGTTTTACTTCAGTCTTATAACATTGTTCCTTTCCCTGGACTGACCAGTGAAAATGTAACTACTGACCAGAGGACTGAAGTGTAATATTCAAACGTGACTCATGACCAACAGATAAATACTGGGAAAGCTTTATTTGGGGAACACAAGGGACATAAAAACAGATTCAGAAACAGGGTGTGGTCCTCCATATACTCATTAAAAAACTTACAAGACTTCAGAGGAACAGAGAAGTTAATACATGTATTATTTTGTGCCTAACCTAATTTTGCTATTTCAAGGATTCTAATCTAGCCCAGAGGGAGAGCATGAAAAAGTTATTAGACGAGAGGTATAAACACCTTTTGAAGCAGAGGTAAGCACACAGATCTATTTCCTTTCTCAAGCAAGTGTCTGCCATGCAAGTTTTGAGAGCTCTACAGTAAGTTGATGCTGTTTTCTGACTCAAAAAACCTTCCACTGTTTTCTGATTAACCTCATTGTTTTTATTAAAAATGGTAAATTTACTGTAGCAATATCTGGTTGTTTTGAGCTCCCTGTGGGAGTCATGAGGTCTTTTCTGAATCTCTTCAGGTAATACTGAACTCAAACCTGGCCTTGTTTCGTATGTAGCCACATGTTTCAGCTCCTGGGACTACTAGCTTCATTTATAAAGGATGTGGAAGGCCAACAGCTTTTCCTCCTTTACCCACATCTCAAAGACTAGCTACAGAAATAAAGGCATGAGAAAGTATTACTGTACTTTAGAACACCTGCAGAAAGACAAAATTTGGTGAAGGGAAGTTGCTGGTTTGTTGTTTGTTTTGTTGGGGTTCTTATGCCTAAAAAGACACTGATGGAGTTCAGGCTTACTCAATATTAGCTGGCAGCTCAGAGAATATTTTCAGAGTTGAAATTTTGATTCTGTTTGGAGGAAAGGCACAACTCAGTAAAACTGAACAGATTCTATAATAACAAAGTGATACAGATAGTTCTATAGTCAGCATTTAGCAAACTGCAAATTGTATCTCTATCAAATGTCTATGAGAAGTGGTGGTAGGCAGAAGTAGATCTTTAAAAACTGAAGTCCTACCAATGAGATCCATAACATGAAGTCATGTCTTGTGTCATTTCCAGAGTTTTCTTTGTTTCAGCAGAGGCAATTAAGGGTAAATGTTACCTGTCTTATAAAATTGTGAAATATTAAAACCGAAACAACCACTTATGATGAACTGTTGGGCTTAAACTTCTCAGGCATTGTAATGATAAGATTATGACAAGGTTACCTAGAAAAGGAATATTCTAAACCAATGAGATTAAACAGAGTGACATCATCCATTGATTAATTTATCCCACAACCAAGAGCAATGTAATAGGATTATAGGTGAAGATTTTTGGTCATAATAAGATGTGGACTGATGCCTGAGAGAAAGTTCAGTTGTCACAACAATTGCAGCAAGTACCATATGTAAAGACAACATAATAATGCTTAACTGGCAAAATAACTTGTTGTGAAGAGATGCTTTTCCTATCATTATATAGGAAAGCTTTACAGAATTTAATAGACAACTGTAATATTTTGTTATTATTTCCACTTTCTGACATGTCGATCTAAATGCATATCCATGGCAAAGCTTTTCATATATCTAAATCATCCTTCCAAGCATATAGATTTGTTGTGTATAATATGTAGCACATTAAATGAGAAGGCATATTTTAGTTCAGTGCTCTCTTTGGCCACAGGGATGCTCTTTCCTGTGGGGATTTCATGTTACTATATAATTTGGAAACTGTAAATTTGAGGTTGTATGATGACTTTGGACAACCTCCTTGGCAAGTCTGACACACACTTGGTCATAAGGGGAAATATCCAGGAGTAGTGCCTTGGGAAACACCTTAAGACTGTGTTACAGAGAGGTCCATCATGATCAGAGCTACGCTCAAATTTGATCTGGTCACCCAAAGTCTTTTTTGGGGTTAGTGATGAGAAACAGTACTTTGTAGAAATTAATTTCACTAACACCAGATAATTTCTTTAGGATTATGTTAATCAGTTTTAAAAACATCCTAAAAAACTCTTTTCTCAGGATAAAGTGAGAACAGAGGGATTAGTTCAAGAAGCCAACTATATTTATTCAGGTGATAATGAGAGACTGTTCTGTATTATGGCTTGCCTCTTTTTTCCCAGTGTGCTGGATAGGCTTCCTCAGTGCAATGGCTATTGAGAGAGAAACTATGGGAGCTTCATTTAAAAAAAAATTAAAAAAAAAAAAAAAATCTCTTTAGATTTCTGATTGCTGGAACTTTTTTGGATCTCTATGTGAAGTGAGACACTCTCACAAAAGATCCTTATTTGATAAGAAAGTAATTCTTTTTGCTTCTGAAAAAAGAATGATTGAACAAAATTTTATTAACTTACTGTATCTCTAAAATAGTCTCACAAACATGGGCCAGCTGAGCTCAGAGATACTCTGTAATGTAGTTCTCCTATTTTATAAATGGGGAAACACAGACATCAGAGGACGATGTTGACAGCACTGTGAAATAATTGGTAATAATTATTAAGAAGTTCTTCTTCTGAGGCTCTCCAGTCAGAAGACCATGGACATTCAAATAAAATAACTATGTGGTCTTCAAATGCAGGATGAGCAACTCCTGAAAGGAACAATTTTAATGGAATTCACTCAACAAAAAGGCACAGTTAGAAGTAGTAGTCAGGGACTGCATGTAACTACACAGACAGTAAAAAGAAAAAGTCTTGGAAAGAATGTGCTTTGAAGTTTTCCACATAACTATGCTTTCATAAAGAGGGACCAGGCACAGACTCTATTGAACCCAAATGGCTAGTCTGAAACAACGCATGTACACAGTACTTTCAGGGATTGTGCTTGACTGTTTTCAAGACTATATTTGTATTTATGTTCTTTACATGTGCTTAAAACTCCACAGCCAACTTTTATTGGCTTTGCTTGATTTAGACCAAACCCGGCTCTACAAATAATTAACATTTTACGACTCAAAAATCCTGTATAGGTACTTGTTTGCAGCTGAATTTCAGTCTAATCATATAAAAAATAATCTTAATAACAACCCTGAAGTATATGCTAACTCTATAATCCATTAACATTTTATGGTATGCAAACACTTCATGTTTTATTGACATATTCCAAAAACATGTACAGAGGGACTAACTAGGGTTGGGAGCAAGGGAGTTATCCTCAAATTGTAATTCCTTGTTACTGTAAATTATTCCTGCTCTGCATCTTTATGGCCCCCTTCCATCTTGAAATGTTACTACGATACTTTTCTGTTTAACTTGTGCACCTTGAATGTTGTAAAAACTGCCCTAAAAGTCAATAAAAGTGCAATAGCTTTTTGTCAATCAAAAGAAAAGGAGCAATCTCTATTGAACAAACAATTGGAAAGCTGCAGCTAAAATGCAATTGCACCATGTTGCAATTGATTAAAGATATGAATCAGAAAATTTAAAGGGTTTTTTTTTTCCAGTGTTAGCTATTACCAGTTGCTTAATTTATAGAGCAGTTACTTTGATTCTATCTAGAGTCCTGTAAAGAGGCTACCAGTGCAAGCAGTGATAGTGGTTTATGTTTCTTCCATTAATAGGGATTAGCCGTGATCATCCTAAATGCAGTGTGCATTTTTTTGCCACAGTGTAAGTCTGTTTCTATTCTGAAATGACCCAGTAGTACACATTTTTGTCTTTACCAGTCTTCATTGGATTTTTCTCCCTTGAACCCAGTTTTGATTGGATGTCAGCTTTCAAGCAAGCAACTGAGAGGGATTGTGCTGATTTCAGCCTTTATTGCAATTGGCATTTGAAGAAGAAATCTCTCACAGGGCCACTGGAATGGATCAAAGAACCAAATGAGCAGAGAGGAACCCATTGCCTCAAAGATGGAGGCTGGGATATTTAAGAAAAGACATTGGGTAGATTTAGGCAAGTGTGGGTATTGTTTTTCTGCTCTAATTTTTTTGTATATGCCAGGGAGTAAAATCCCCTCTTCAAGAATACAGACATCCTTTTGGTAAATATGACAGTTTGATTCTAAGCTCATTTTATGCAGAGCAGATAAATAAGCAATCATAAACTATGCCATCATAAACAAAAGCCTCACTGAGCTCAGGCAATGAAAACCAATCAATAGAGGACACTCATCCCCAGTGAAAGCAACAGCTAATGCTCTGTGGTTCCTGGTGGATACTCTGTCATTGTGGTTTAAAACCACAAGGAATTCCTTGTGTCATCAGCAAGGACCACTTTATTGCTGGTGAATTAGGAAATGAGCGGAGCTAAAGGTGCATTTGAATTCCGAAGACTCATTCATTTAGTTCATCTTTAGATGTGGGAGATCACCTGGTTATCTCAAGGGCTTGGATGAATGCAGAAAAAGAAAAACAGGTTCTTTTTTGAATTTCAACTTACACATGACACCACTGATCAGCTGTCACATATTTATGTCTGTTCCTCTGGTTATTTCAGTCAAAAATCCAAATAAAAACCAAATATTCTACATTTTTAAAATTACATTTCCTAATATTTTCTAGGTTGAGTATAACCCTTTTCAAAAGAGCAAAATTCTCTCTTTGAAAGTATCTCTATCAATTTTTTATGAGACAAGCTTTTAAAAAATGAATGGTTTTAACTTGAAATGAATAATTTTATTTCTGTCTAAAATAGATATTTTATTCAACTCAGAAAACCATGTACCCCTCCCAGTTATTTTTTTATATTATGGGGTATTTAAAATGAATCAGAAGTTTTAGCATTATGAAAACTATCTGTGCTAATTTTGCATTCCTATTATTTATTATATGATGAAAAGTATGCAGACTACCATCAGATACATTAAATAGCCTCATTTAATCTAAAAAGTGATCAAACTTTATTTAAACAATGCCATTTCTCTTGGAAGTATCAAAGGGAAGAATAACAATTTCAAATAATTAATTTCTCTCTTGCTTAATGAATTATTGATTTGTACTTTCTTTTGAATGATAATGCTCTGATGTGATAAACATTGATTCTAAACTTTATACAAAAATTGTGTATCATCACCATATTATGGCAAGAGAGTAATGCACACCAAGTCAGACTTGAAGGAATGGAATAATGCAAAAAATAAAATACAACATTATGAGGTGCCACAACTGTGTGCATGTGTGTAGGAGAGTGTGTAAGTTAAACAGCAAATGGAAATGAAATTTATACAACCAGGAGGATGATAACGATACAGAATTATAGAAAATTTATGTTTGGGTTAACACTGAACAGACTACCCTGGAAATGAAAAATAATTAATACTACTGATTCTTCTAACTTGACATTTCTTGCAACCACAAGTGCACAGCTGTCACAGGCTTAAAGCAAGAGCTCTCTTACAGTCTGCTCATGTTCAGAAGCTTTAGCTTCATGCACAGCTATTCACACCAATGGGAACTACACAGTCAAAAGACAAAAGAAAAGTGCTGAGAGCAGTAAACAAATAGATAATCCTGTCCTACAAACAATTTTGCATTTTCTTTACGCACCATTTATTTCAGACAAAAAAGCTGCTGAGAGATTTACGTCAAAGTGATTTCCCCAGCTCAGCTGCTCAGGGCTGGGGAGATGATTGAAGCGCTGAGCTACACTTTCCCAAGGACCTGTGTATACCCTTCTCCTGCAAGGTTTGGAGGTGGGAGATCTCACACGTTCTGCTTCAGACAAGTTCATTTATAGCATAAGCTGGGCTGTTTTTGGCAGCCTGGATGAGTGGAATGATTCTGCTGCTACTGAGAGACAAAGGACTTAATTTTTTTTCCTTGTAAAGCAGTAGGACCCCAGAACTGGTTGTCCTTCCTTTGGATTGTCATCTCCTAAGTGGTCAGGTCAGGAGGGTGTTTCACCACCCTTTTCCTGAGACCTCTGCAAAGAAGGGAGAACCCCTTACACATGCATGGGGAAAAAAGAAATGCTCACAGCAGATGTGAGGCCAAAATACCCAGGTCTTTGTAAGACACACCACAACATCCATCCTGCTAGAAGATACTCATGCTTGTCATGCAAGAATCCTCAAATGAGTATGGCTGTACTGGGACAACAAGTGCTCCTGCTATTAAATGCTTTCACAGACATTTAGGCCTGTAGCTAATTACCTATAACTACTACCCATCCAGGATGCATTGAGATTTTGTCTAGCCGACTTCAAAGGGCAAGGAACAAATGCCACCAGTTGAGGACTACCTAGATTCAAGTGTGCAAGGTCAGACAAACAGGCACAAAGAGGTACCAGGTGGAGCTGAAAACCAGGTGTCTTCTCTCTCTAACATCATAGCTAGCATGCCCAATGCAGTTGAGAGGGTGTTGCAATTTATCCCATTGTAAACAAACATCAGGATACTATCCCCTAGAGTAGGAAACACTACACATTTCATGTGAGCATCACCACATAGGCAACATTGGCCAGCTTACTACAAAACCCTGGCTCAAAGACGTACCTGTTGGTAGAACCTAACATATGTTAAACAGGATAAACAAGGTGTACAAATAAAGATACTCAAATAAAATTGTATAGTGATGCAAATCACCCTTTTTTTTTTTTTTTTTTTAAATTTTTTTCCTCATACACATGCTTTTGTGAATGGACCCACTCTTTTAAAGTGACTCTCCAAACTCAAAAGACTCAATAGAACAAGATGTCCCTGAAAATTTTGTAGTAAGTTAATTCAGATTTGAAACCATAGCTTCTTCTAATCTCACCAGAATCAGGTGTCATATTTCTTTCACTCAATAAAATTGAGTTTTCCATTCTCAGGAAATATTTCTAGTATGAATTTAGAGAATGAATAACTTTTTTGTGGTTATCAATAAAAAAACCTCTAACAGCCCATTTAAAACCTATTGGCAAGAACAAGAAGGCTAAAGAAAGCATAATTAATGTAATTTTTTTCCCTTTCCACATATTTAACGGTGTTTTGGAACATGATGCATAACATACACAGCCCCGATTGTCAGGAGGTATATCAACATCCTGCACCAATGGTCTTACACACAGAGAGTGAAAATGAAACTTGAGACTTCTGTTTGCAAATTTCTGGGAAAAATCACAGGGTTGAAAACTTGCAATCATTATGGTATTTGCATTATGACAAATTAAAACCTGGTATTCTAGTTTATGAACGGTGCTTTATAGCTGGCATTCTACACTGTGTATTGCAAGCTCATTTAAAATGTACTCTTCCACGGCATGATAAGAACACAAATTATAATTAGGAAAGTAACCCAAGCAGAAAATTAGTCTGGAAGACTAGTCTGAGTGTGCTCCTGCAGACAAAGCCGTCCTGTGTCCTAACTTTACTGTATCAGTATGGAGAGAGATCGAGGCAGAAGATAAAGGCAAGGACAGATAGGGCTTTCTGGGGGAAGAAAAAAACAAACCAGCACAAAAACCCCCAACAGGCTTTGCCAGTATGATCCGTAGTATTTGATCGTGCAAACATGCATAAAGAGAAGCCCCACCAGATCCCATCTTTGCAGAGTTACTCACTGCACAGGCTGTTAGAGCTACCACATACAGGTCTATACGTGGACTTTTGTTCCCATAATGTTATTTGCAGGCAAAAATCCACATTTATGATCACAGAAAAGGTCTGCTGAACATACTCTGAACCCACAGCCTACTCCCACACAAGTAAATGTACCCATCTGTAACCAACAAAAGTTTAGCTATACAGGTAGAGATCTGAGAAAACACGGTTCAAAACTTGCTTCTGAAGCAAACTGACCCGTCAGAAAGTCAAAGAGTACTTGTAACCACTAAATGATAAACCAGATAAACTATCTTGAGAAAACAAGCAAGACACATACCTGAGAACACTGATATTTGAGGTTTTCTCTTCAAGAAAAGTTTTGTGGACTTTAAAAGAATAGCCGCATAGTTCTGTGCAAATAACTTGTTGTCACTGTGATTTATCTAGAGAGTGGAAAAAATCCACTGATGGGAAAATGATACCTACCTTTCAGTTGCCTCTTCTTGTGGAAAAGTACCTGTATACTAGAAAATGATTGCATTGCACTCAAAGGAAATAATAATAATTTTTTAATTACATGTTTTGTTCTTTTTCAATAAAAGCTGGTTTCCTAGAGGTAACTGATACTACTTTGTTGTAAGGGCATCCATAACTTCCCAATTACTCACAGGATTTGGCAAATTTACCTTTATCTAGTAAAAGATAAAAAAGAAAACAAACAGCTTCTGAGGCAAAGAGCTTTATCAATAGTTACCACAAAAAAAAAAATAATTGTGCTCTGTTGTAAGGGACCAGGCTCTGACAAAAAAAAAAATTCAATATTTGGTGATTCTGGCTCCCTACTTAACATGTAGGATTTTAAAAATTGAGAATTAAGATACAAGAGGCCCAATTTTCTCCAGAGGTGGCCTGCATCATGCTTGTCAGTGTATGCAACACTGGTCAAGACTTCATCAAAAAAAGCATTTGATTGAAAGGAGTGCAAAAACATGACCAGGCTGCACAAGAGCACACAACATCCCCTGTGCTGTACACTGAGTCTGTCTTTTCTCAGTTAACAACGATGAACTAGTGAATTTAATTCAATTTCTGCAGGTGTTACCTAAAATATTTACCCTGAATACATCTTTGATCTCCAGGGTAACTGCATAATCCAGAAATTTGGTGCACCCCAGCACTGGTTTCTCCCTGGCTGTCTGCTATTGTCCTGAACCCTTTCTGCTGCCCTGTCTGAACTGCCTGTGGAAGTACAGAGTAACAGTTAAAAATCACTCCACAAGCAGAGATTTTAGCCTAGATTTTTCAATACTCATTTTTAGTTAGTTTTTGGCTGAAATAAACCAAACAAGAGGAACAGAGGTTGTAAGTGCAGAAATATTGCTAGGAATGAATTGCTTTTGTGGGATAAACAGTACTTGACATTTAGGGAAACAAGTAAAGCCATCAAAACACATTCAATTTGGCACAGCCTTATACCCAAATCCATAATCTTGGTTCTGCAAGAACACAAATTATCCACAGCAGCTCCTGCTGGTCACCAGGGTTCTGTCATATTTGACTAATCAGTACATTATATTTCTATCTCCTACTCACAGTCTAGGTGGAGCATCCCACTTCAATGATGAAAAGGTGTGGAGATTCAGCTGGTGGTTGGTGACAGGAATAAGGAAAAACCAGGAAAAAAACTCCAGGAATAGTTGCATGGACCTAAATGAAAGAGCAGGTTGATTAGGTATAGTTGCTGATCTCATTTGAAGTCTGAGGTGCATGAAGTAAAGTAATTTCACATGAGTTCCTAGGCAGATTTGAAGATTTTTGTACTTCATCCCACGTGTCCAAGAGCTTGGGAAAATGGAGTTATAATTTCAAATAGAAAGCATGGTCTGGGGCAGGGTGAATACATTATTTTAGTGTGTATTTAAATCCATCCCTGGTCAGAAACTTCCCTGGGAGCAATGTTTAATACAGGGTGCAATACTGTGCTTCTGTTCATTCAGAGGTGATTTATAACCATGTCTGAGTAAGCACATGTTTATGAATTGTTGTTCAGGGTACAGATATTTCCTGAATCAGCCTGTAGAAAAAACCCAAAAGTTTCCAAAACCAAAAGCAAAAATTAAAGTGATAGCTTATTATTGAAAAGCACATAAACACCTTTGCAGCCAAAGCTCCTGTGTTAAACATTGTCATGGGGACATGTGTTGCTAATTTGCAGTGCTCATTTTGAAAACTTTTGGTGTAGCATTTTTTTGGTATTCAAAATGTCAAAAATACTTATAAAAGGGAAGCACTTTCTGTAAAGAAAAAAATGGGAAAGGAATGCAGATTTGTTTTACAGCTTGTTGGAGACCCTACATGGGTTTTAGTTGTTATGAAAAGCATACAATACACAATCATAGAAAACAAAACCAACAGTAACAATGTAGAAGATTCAAGGAACTGAACATTTATTTTCTATTACTGATTCCTGATTTTTCATTCCTCCCCTACATATTTTCAGAGAAATGCCTTCTGGGAAGTAGCTATATATTATAAGATAATTTAATTTTAAAACTCTGGTTTGGTGACATTTACAGGATATTTAACACTTTCCAAAACTGTAATGATATTTATATTCCTGGATATAGTTTTAGGAACCTAATTTCAAGTTTAAAAATGCTGACACCTAGGCTTCTTGAGATGGGTGAGAAATGTCCTTTAAAATGTGGACAAGATTACAAGAATAAGGGTGCTGTGCTTAAAACATGGTCAGAGGAAAAAAAAAAACACAAACAAACAAACAAAAACCACAACAAAACAAACAACCAGCTACTAGGAAGGCTGGTAATCTGCTCTTGTAAACAGCCTGCAGTCTCCTGATGTAAAGTTTCTTACCAAAGGATGTCTTGGGCTGTGCAAAACTTACTGAGCTGGAGCTCAGTTAAGTCCAGCTTATTAAATTCTCAGTAGGTCCAAATTGACCAACAAGAGGGGAAACTTGCTTATTATAATTATTGAACTGGGCAATAACACTTTCTGATAGCTCTGTATTTCTCTTTACTAGAGTTCCCTCAGTCCACGAAACAGTATAGGTACAGGTACAGGTACAGGTACAGGTATAGGTATAGGTATAGGTATAGGTATAGGTATAGGTTTAGGTTTAGGTTTAGGTTTAGGTTTAGGTTTAGGTATAGGTATTCCCTATGACAAGGATTTTGTTGTTGGCAGCTTTCACAGACCTGGATTCAAATGATAATCCAATAGCTAGTTCCATTATGAACAAAAACCTGAACAAAAACACCTTCCAATATTAATTATAGGGATTGCAAGAAAACAAAAAAAAACAACCAACCCAACAACAAAAAAAAAAAAACAACAAAAAAAACCAAACACCAAAACAACAGCAAAAAAACCAAACACCGAAAACCCAATAGATGTTACAGTCATGTTAGCAGAGTGTAAGGCAGAACTAAAGCTGTTCTTTGCCAAAAAAATCTCATTATCTCAACTTCTTTTCAGGATTTTAGAAATTATTGGGTTATTCGGTAGTTTTTTGAAAGCTTGAAAAATCACACTGCAAATCTTCTGGTGAATTTTCCATCACTTGTTTGGATTGAAGAAATTAGAAATGTTCTGCTTTCCTAAGGCTTTTCAGCACCTCCTCCTTTCCACCCTCCTACAGATTAAAAGTGGTATGTTTTAGCAAGAATGGCCAAAAAAAATAATATGCAGAAGCATGTTTTAGACCCTCAGGCTTTTAGACTCCAAAAGACAGGAGTGAAACCTTCAGACATAGGTGCAGCCATGCTGTTATAAGGTGTAACCCCAAGATTACATGAAACGTCTATTTGACAAATCTTCCCTTAAATTTCAAACTCACAGGCAGCTCCTCTCTGCCGGTTTCCTTGATGCCTAACTCCTGCAGTTTTAATTAATGATGCTATTATGTATTTCCATTGCAATATAAGACCCTGTTCAGGCAGTATGCAGGAGCACTTTGAAGGAGCCCTTCAGAAAAATGAGAAGTCTGATTACTCTTTTCGAGTCAAGACTTCATTAAAAAATGTGGACATACCGAGACCATTGCAGACTTCTTAAGAGAAATCTGTCCCTGTGTTAGTGCTCTTCAGCAGCTGTAATAGTTTGAAGACGAATAAGTGTAGAAAAAGGTCAGCTTTTTTTCTGTCTTCAGGGTATACCCTTTCCTACCTGACTATCAAATACAGTTCCTGCAGTATTTCATCCATGAGGACCATTCAGTAGTCCCAATGACTTATTGATGACCACAATCATGCATCTCTATATATAGGTGTTACTCTTATTTTCCGGTGGCCTTAATAATTTGCTGTACCCTTAATGATTTTTTTTAACTTTCAGTCAGCCCTGAATTGGTCAGGTAGTTGAACTAGATGATAGTTGTATGTTCCTTCCTATTGAAATACTATATCCTAGTCTAGCCTAGCCTAATCTACTGTAGTTTTTAACCCCAGACTCAGCTTAGTACCTTAGCAAAAGCTCCCCCTCACTGAGCTCTTTGCCTTGCAGCACAGCACTGGGAACGCAGTTGTATGAGCTAGATGTTATGAGGAAGAGGTGAGGTAACCCAGTGTGATTCAAGAGGTTTTCTTGACCTTCATCTGATATATTCCCTTATTTCTCTTCTACTGACACAGAGACCTTGCTACATCATTTCTATCCCTGACCTGCATAGGTAGACTTCTCTTATTCTGTGACTGCCTTTCCTCTGCCAGAGCACTTAATACAAGCTGCAAGTTTTCATCCTCCCCTAGTCCCACAAACATTTTGCAAGATAGCACAAACAGATACAGTGACCAGGTGTGGCCGAAATGGCTGAGAGTGGAAAACTTTCCTGCTCTGTGACACAATGTTCTACCAGCCTGCATTACTCCCAAGTAAATTCCCTTTTGCTTTACTGCACAGCAACATTTGATTTCTTAAAGCTACATGATTTTTCTGAAAGAAAGGTGTGGAATCATATCTTTAAGTTATTTTACTCTGCTTGTTTGATAGTCACCACTAGGAATCAGACATTTCTGCAGATAAAGGATTTTAACTTAAGCTGAAAACAAAACCATCATGACTGTGCTGTAACAGCCACATCTTCTGTGAGACGAGTGGAGACAGGGGAAGCTGTAACACCATTCATCACTGGATTACTACAAATGAATGCAAAATGAGTGGCCAAATATTTTTTTTTATTATTACTATTTTTTGCTTCCTGTTTTCTGTGTGGTATTTTTGGTTTTGGTTTAGGTTTAGGTTTTGTATCTCATTTTGTTGGTTTTTTTTTGTTTGTTTGTTTGCTTGTTTTTTTTAAATTTATTTTAGTTCAGTGTTGTCCTGGTTTGAGCCAGGATGAAGCCAATTTTTCTTTTTACTGATTTTTTTTTCCTTCAGTAAGCTTTCTTGTAGCTAGCGACAGTGTGTTCTGCTAGGCTGATAAGACAGCGGAATGTTTTTCTAACTACTGAGGCTTCAAGGCTGCACCTGCACTCTGCCGGCTCAGACACTGTGGGGAGATCTGTGACCCCCCCGTAGGAGGCTGAGTTAGATGGACAGCAAAATTGGCCAAAGATATTCCATTCCATATATCTACGTAAGCTCAAAGGAAGGTCAGAGATCACAGAAGACAACTTCCTTCTTTTTTTTTTTTTTCTCCCTTCTCTTCCGTCCATGGCCGGCGTCCAGGGAGGACTCTGCTCATCCATCACCGTCGACCCTTAGGCTCGAGATCTCCTGACCCCCATAACTCTGTGCTTTCTCCAGCAGCAGCTCTGGGATTCCTCGGGACTCTTCCCAGTTCAGGGAAGTGCTGTGGGAGTTGCTGGAGTGGGAGGAGGAGAGAGGCTTTTGCCCATACCTGAATATACATGTATATAATTGTATATATTTTCTTGTATGATTCATTAGTGTTTTAATTAAAGCTGTGTAGTTTAGTTTTCAATCCAGCCAAGTCTCTCTCTTTTTCTTTCTCTCCTTCCCTACCTGGGTGGGGGGGGTAGGGGATCGAGAACATTGTTGTCGGACCTAAGTCAGACTGTGACTAGTGTAAACAGATAAAACACCCTTACTGAAATGTAACATATGGGGGAAAGAAATAAAAAGCAAGAAAGGGAATTATTTTTAGGGCTGGTTTATATAATCCTGCTTTCCTGCTTGTCGCAAATGTACTTATGTCTCTTTAAGAATACTCTTACGTTGGTTAATAAAGTTAACGGCATTAAAAATAAGGTAATTAACATGTTCATAATGTAAATTATAATCATTTCACATGTCAAGCATCTTAATCCCCTACTGAATCAATATACATTATTAAAGCAGACTCTTCAAGACCTTTAAAATCAACTCTCAAAACATGCACTACACCATTGCCATACAGGAGCACCAACTTATAAAATCATGTGTTAAACTGTCTGACACACTCATTCTGTGTGATAGGAAAAACAAAGCAAAAGATCCTCCCATCTATTCAGAATTTCATAATCTGTATGCATAAGTGAAATGATAATTTTATTTTCTCAGAGATGTCTAATTTCTTTAAACATAAAATTTCTAGAGAGGAAAACAAAAGAAAAATCATATATCCAGTTTACAGAATAAGTTTTTTCCGTAACAGAGTGGTGTAACAATCTAAACAATCCTTGAAGCAATAAGTATACAAAAATAACAAAAAAATCTAATACAGTAAAATTAAAATTTCTAGAGGTTATTCCCATGTTTACTGCACAAAATATAAGAAAAAAAGTTTTACTTTCAAACTCTGGCAAAATAGAGACGGACTTATTGGATGAGTCTTACCTCCCAGTTGGTTCACAATGCTACAACAGTCATGAAGTCTCTCTCTTTTGTGTATGTATTTATGGGTATGTAGAGACAGCCAAATGTCTGCATAGGATGGCTGTTTCCTGGTCAACCCATTGAAAGAAGATGGCAGAGATTATTTTTTATTTTATTTTTTTTTCCCCCCAGATACAAAATAAATTAAGTTTTGCAATCAGGTACAAAACGCTTTTACACGAGAGTGGGTCTCAGATACTTTTCCTATCAAATTGCACAATGTTTGTGTTAACATCTTGTTCTGTTTGAACAATCAGATAACAGACTGGATGTTGATAGGCCAGAGGTTGTTCTTGCTTTGGGAAAATCTTCTGTGCCTGTGAAGTTAATTGATAGGCACTTTTCATGATGCTGTGATACTCAGCTACACCTAGACCAGATTTTCAGTGGGAGTACAAGAGCACAGCCCCTTTCCCCAGCCACCCCTCCAATGCATACAACTGGATTGACTTACAGCAGTTGGGAATTTAGCCCTCATTTTCCATATTTTGATCCACCTGACCTCAGGTATAAGTTGAAGTTCTACCCTTCAGAGAGGTTAAAATTTTACAAAGTTTGTGTAACCAGGAATAAATTATAAGGAATTATATGTCTGATAGGAGATAAGAGTTTATGTACCTTGCTTTCCTAGCACGAAAAATAGGACTTGTCCTCCTACCAACCACCTCCAAAAGAACAAAAAAAATAATAATGAGAAAAACCAACTAGGAAAAAGTTCAGCACACTGCCTACTGCCTCAGATGGTTTGTGATTAGCACCAATTACAGTGAATGGGCAGACAGAAAACGGAGAATTTCAGATTTGGGGCAAAATACATCAGTTGCAGTTAGGGAGGCTTTTCGTGCCTGTTGAAAGGAGAAGAAGGTATTTCATATTTGAGGGACCTGTATTGGTGCCAGTCCCTTGTGACTAAAGAGCAAAAACTTATTTTCACAACAGGATATGAAACAAGCCTGAGAGATGTGAGAATGGTCTAGTATTTTCTAATTTATCTAATGAAAAACATTACCTCCAAACCACTCTTGGTAAGCTCTTAAACCATTCTGGCTACATTTTTATTATTTCTGAGAACTCAGAAGTAGCATTACACCAAGACTTTTTCTGAACTTCTGTTTGAACTTCCCAAACTATTTGTGAAGGCTACACAGTAAGCAGACGGATGTGGATACTTGTTGCTCCAACAACTGACTCTGGAGATAAACACAAGACAGACTTTGAAGTGCTGTAGAAGGTGGGAGAGCTGAAACAAAAATAATGCTAGATTTCCCTAGATTATCTTCTCACAACCTGAATGTAAGATAACTTTTCCTTCCTTTTTTTGTCTTAAAAAAAAAAAAAAGCAACAACAACAAACCAAAAAGCCAAACAAAAACAAACAAACAAACAGAAGCCACAAAAAAACCCCCAACTTACACACCTGCAATGAATATTCCTAAAGTCAGAGATCCAGAGTCAAAAGTCAGGCAAAAATGCAAACAGAATTACATTCCCATTATCTTTTGCAGGGTATTATTTGTATTACTCTTCTATAATATAGAACACATGAAGAGTAAGAAGTAGGCTACAAGTTTACCAAAATAGTTAAGGAAAATATATAAAGGGAAGAAACCAAACACCAGCAGGAAAGTCTGGGGCTGAATGGGTACCTCCTTCACTGTGAGTAGTGCCAAGAAGACCAAATTAGATTTTTACTTTTTTCACTGAAGGAACAGGAGAGATGAGTTGAGTCTGAAGCCATGAAGAGGAAAAAGGAAGAAAAGATAACAAAGAGTGAAAATGTGAGAGTTGAAGGTGATGTTTGGAGGTGATGGCTGATTTGGTCACTGTGCGAGTGCAAAGAATATGATCCTTAAACCACTCCAGGACTCTAATTATGTAATAGAAATAACAGTCCTGAATGAGAGAGAGTATGCAGAAATCCCTCAGTGCTGGCAAAACACAGATGTTGGAACCAAGAACCTTCTATAACACGTTACAAATCCTGACAAAATAGGAGACCCTGGAGCCTGTCAGTATAAAATGGATCAATAGTATGTGAGACTAAATAAGGCAGTGTCTTTCAATGGATTCATTTTGTCTTTCTAAGAGTCCTGATACTGTAAGTTGTCAAAGACTAAGCCTCTCAGGAACTTATATCACACTAATGTTGTCTAGTACTAGATGATATGTTACAATTTAATTTCGTAGAGATGTAAATGGACACAGCAGTATCAGAATGAGGTAAAAGGATTATCATCTGGAGAAACTTACAATAGTGGCATGAAAAACAGACAAGATAGAAGGCTAGCAGATACAGTGGTGTTGTGATGAGATTACTTGATCATGTTTAACTACAAACTGAGTATCTTTAATATAAGGAATTATTATTTAGGGAAAAAAGCACTGAGCAAAATAACATACTGTTCATTTAATGTCTGTATTTTCTTCCCCCAAGATTTTATTTTAAAAAAAATATGTCTTTCTATTGTATAATAATAGCAATTTGCTCATTTCCACAGGAAATTGGTGATGAAGCATAGCCCATAAGTATGCATGGCTATAATTTAAGCAAATACAGTATTAAGGCAGGTATTAATATACAAGCCAGTTTGTTAACGTCCAAGTTTAGATTCTGTACTATGCAGAGAAGGAATCAAGAGAAAAAAATAAATTGCCTTATGACTTGCTGTCAGTTTTGAGTGTCTACTGACTTAGAAGGGGTATGCCCAGCCGTTTGTCATTTCTGTGGGAAAAGTACTGTGAGTGACATTTCTATTAAGGATGCAGACATGGTGAACCGTGCAATATCTACAGTGACAAACTATCTGCTGAGAAGAAAAATCATGTGCTTGTCATGCATATCTGATCCTCTAATTCAACATACACACCGTAGCACTGTTAAAAGGAGGGACTTCTCCAAGAGAGAATGCTTCCAGCACTAGTTAACTTGCAAACCCCTCAAGATCTGTCTGGTTTAGGACATGAGGACATATCTAAATTATTAATTTGCACAATGTTTGTATTCTTAGAAATGGGAAATTAAAAAGAAGGACCAGGAAAGGAATTGAAGTCACACAGTAGTTTGTTCATAAGACCAGGACCAAGACCATAAGCTAAGGCAAACATTCTTTGAAGCTCTCCACAGATCTGAAGTCAAGATTAGCACACTAGGGGAACCCAGAAATTTGGAAATTCAACTTTCAGCTGGCTTATTTCTGGATATAGTAGAACTTTTGACCTCATCTATCTTGGATTCTCTTGCCAACCAAGGGAGCTGCCACATCTAAAAGTCACTCTATTTCCTACTTGTCTTCAAAATTCTGTTCACAAATTGGACTTATATCAGAGGGACTGACTTCAGAAGGCAGAGACAGAGGAAATTTGAATTCAAGTTGAAAACTTCTTTTGATTCTTTTATTGCTGTCATCTCAGCTGTTAGTGCAAAATACACAAAATAGATGTTCATCAGTTATTTCAAATCAGTGAAGGTGTTAGGTCATTAATGATGGGATGGCAAGACAGAGAAAAAATTAGGTATTGCACCAGAGTTTTATGTTTCAGACCACCTTTCCTGAGAAAGGTTTCATCAAAGATTATTGTCATCCCCATAAGCTGTAATGGACCCTCTTCCAGCATGTGACATGAAAGATGAGATCTATTCCTGAATCTGATCCTCTCTAGGCAGTGGAAGAAGATATGGACAGGATGTTTCTAGCATCCCTTCTGACTGAAAAAGGCAAGATTATTGTACCAGTTTTGAAAAATGCTGCATGCTTCTGTTATAGGGGTAGGAACTGAAGGACTGCCAGACCAGTGACTGGGAGGTGCTGCATCACGGTCAGGGCAATTGCAGGGAAAATAAGAAATAGGGCAGAGAATGGGCTGGAAATAGTCCTGAGGAGAAGTACCTGGGGGTGTTGGGTGATGAGAAGCTCACCACGAGCCCATAGCATTTGCTGCCAGCCCAGAAACCAACTATATCTTGAGCTGCATCCCCAGCTGCATGGCTGGGAGGATAAGGGGAGAAATCTGCCCCTCTGTTCTGCTCCGGTGAGACCACTCCTGCAGTGCTGGGTCCAGTTCTGGGGTCTCCACCACAAGAAGGACATGGAGCTGTTGGAGGCAGCTGAGAGGAGGCCACCAAAATTATGAGATGGCTGGAGCAGCTCTGCTCTGGAGATAGACTGAGAGAGTTGGGGTTGTTCAGCCTGGAGAAGAGAAGGCACTAGGGAGAACTTCTAGTAGCCTTCCACTACATGAAAGGGTTATAGGAATGAAAGGACAAGGGGGAATGGATTAAAACTGGAAGAGGAGAGATTTAGATTAGCCACTAGGAAGAAATTCTTTAGTTTGAGGGTGGTGAGACACTGGCCCAGAGAAGCTGTGTCTTCCCCATCTCTGGCAGTGTTCAGCTTCAGGATGGATGGGGTTTGGAGCAACTTCATCTAGTGGAAGATTGGAAGTTGGAGTTACTCTGACTCAACCTATTTTATGATTCTATGATGATTCTATGATTTATGCATTGTGGAAAAGGAGATGAGCAGAAAGACTCTTGCTGGAGGAGAAAGAGAGGAAATCATTCTTACCTAAGCCTGAGATCAGGTGGGATTCATTAGATCCCTTCATGGACATCAGTGACTTCAAGTCCTGTCTATGTGAAAAGAAGGTTCAAATCCTTTCTGGTCTCCTTGACCCCTTCCAGCCCATTGTAGGAAATCTATGTAACCATGACACCAGTGAGAGTCCAACCCTCAGTTTCTGCAGGAGGACCAGTCTGTAGAGCTCACATGGTTCCTCTCAGGTCTAACAAGAAGTCAAGTGTGCAAGTCCCTGGCAAGTTGCAAAATGTGCTCCAGAGGGCAGAAGGGCTTGGGGAAAACATTCAATACAGATTTCTAATAATTTCAGACTTCTCCACTCATGGTCTGAATGCTCTGAGCTATTGTCTGTCATGGTATTAATCTTGTCCAAGTCCACCACAGTCAGGTCTGTAGTTACAATTGTAAGGGTTATGCTGGATGGAGTAGGGGAAGCCAAGTGACACCACTCATATTGACTTGGGTTAGACATCTGGTCTTGCTACCTCCATTCGTTGAAACCAGTTGATGTCAGGGAAAAGAAACAAAACGCAAAGATCTGTTTCCTTCATGTCAATTTTTCTTGTCTGAACACAGTGACAGTGAGGGACTTGGGTTGCAGGAAACAGAGGAAATCACAGATTTTTCAATTTTATAGACTGCTATCAGGGTAAGTGGCAACTCAAAACTGGAAGAAATATACCATGTTGATACTTATATACCTCCTATGAGCTGGATTCCTTTATTTTGTATAAAACATGAAATAACAATGTTCATTGTGGGATCAGTCAGCAGACTAAGGAGACATTAAATACCTCCTCCTTCTTCCCAACAACATCAGTCCTAAAATGAGAGATCATTTCCAAATCAGTGCCCTAACATGGAAAATACTTCTTGCATCTCCTAGTGCCTTTTTTTTTTTTTCCCCTTTCCCATGAAAATGTTTTTATTTGAAGAAAAGGAACCTGCTTTAAACAATTTGCTCTGCTCTTACTGTAACAGAGTTTTAACTTCCTGTCTTACTATTTTTCATGCAAGTTTTCTGCTTGCCTTGTGTCTAAACTCACAGAGCTTAGCATAAGCCTCACAGCTAGAAGAAACCTAAATGTAAGAGCAAAAAGTTATCTCACTTAAACAAACTCCACAGTAGCTCTCCACATCTTGCAATTCCAATTCTTTCACCAAAATCCTTTGCTGAAATATGAGCCCTAAAGACATGGAGCCTCAAATTGTAACAGAAAAGCAATGTGCTCTTTTGAAAGTCATCTGTGATGAGCATTACAGTGTTTCATTCTTTTTCCTTTACTCCTCATTTTGTCTCCTGTAATACCAGTGTGACACACACACAGGGCTGGATGAATCCAAGGAACAAAATTCAAAGGACTTTTTTTGCCCCAAAACAAACAGCTTACCAGATGTTTTTAACCAAAGATTTCTTGAGATTTAAAACTCTCCGTCCACATTTTGCTGGGTCCGGCTGGTATATGTCTCAGTTGCATGGCTGGGAGTCTGGCACCTGTGAGTTTTATCTTCTGCTCAACCTCCAGCAAAGTTCTTATTGACTATCTTCAGAGTTTTGACTTGGGGGATTGCCATATTATTATTATACTCTAAGTAAGGAGGGATGATTTATGGCAGAGAGCCCTCAGGGACCTGTGTTTGGCACCTCACTGTATCACAGGTACCTGTTATGCGGATACTTCTATGAGGTCTAGCTTCCCTCTGCCTACATCTTCTGCATATAAAAGAAGAGAGATGCATCTATCATCATTAAGCCAGAGAAGTGCTACCAATTAGAGCAAGAGACAGCAGTCATGGAATTCCTACAAGCACTTCACAGAAAACTGGAATAAATACATTTCTTTATATTTGCCATTCTGTTTCTGAGTCCACTAACTACAGAGGCTCCTGAGAAAAACAGAAATGCAGCTCTCAAGTGAGATCTTTCAGTTCAGTAGGCAAAGGAAATAAACAGCTGAGAAAGCACAGAAGTGGACGTTGTGTTTCCTTTGGAGCCGTTGTTTATAATGTGTATGCTGCAGAACATGTTTATTTATTCCTTTTAGAGTGGCTCCTGCATTCAGTGAGATTTTTTGTTGTGTTGCTCTTACAGTTCTGAGAGATCACAAATCTTTGAGAAGCCACTTGAGATTCAGACCTTAAGAGAGTCCCTCTTCACCTCCTGCAAGGAAGACCTGTACCACCACTTCCCTCTTCCTGAATTATGGAGTTTTGATGAAACAGAGATGTTTTTTTTAATTATTATTATTTTAATTAAAAAATAACCACATACCCACCTGCTGGTAGAAAGAGTAGATAAGGGGTAAATGGCTTCAGAGTCAGGAGCTTAACATGCAATAGTTCAGGCACAGCCTCCCTCCCCATACATCTTGTTGCATGCTCCCTCCTGCTTCCCTCCAGGATTTTTGGAGTCTAAATATACTGCGTAAGTGATTGGGGCAACTACTTAGTTTGTGGAAAGAGATGGACTGGATCGTCTTGGGAAGTCTTGTGTCTTCTTGCCTTCTTGAAGGAACACATTATTATGCGTCTAGGCTTGAATTCCCTGGAGACAATAACATCAGAGCATCAGGATATTTACCGAGTAACAGATTGTTAGGATTCTTGCAAGCAAAACTTCACAGGGATTTGAAAGGATGACTTGACTTACCACAAATACTTTATCTTGTAACATAAGAATCTTTTGGTCTAGACATAGAGGTGGTAAAGGTTGTCTTGTGCTAGTATATGTATGAGAGAGTGATCTCTGCACCTAAACAGAAGTTTCCCATTGCTTGTCTGGCATTCATGAGCCTGGATAATTTGTTAGATGTTAGAGAAGAAGAATACTGAGAAGACTGCCTCATTTACTGATAAAAGTGAATTCTTTCCTCAGAATTGTAGCCTGAATGGAAGACAGACTGCAAAATTTAGTCCTGATTTTGCTGTCTTTTGCATACTGACTGAAAAAGGGTCTTGCCTTGCCCTATAGTCAAAATTATGCTTCAGCTGGTATCAGGGATGTTCCTTGGAGCTCAAAAAATACACTTTGTCAAAAATTCTCCTCCTGGTCTTGGAGCTCCTCTGCCTGTCTTTGACTAGGTGAGACAAAGGACTAGTTTGAGATGATGGACTGACTTGGGATGAGATGACTGACTGAACTCTTACCTTCCACAAAGAAGTATTTGTCTACTTGGTGCAGCAGCTCTCCAAATGGACATTTTAGGTAGTCCTGGAGATACCCCAGCTTAAATAGTCCCTTCTGTGCTCAGACTAAGTCACTGATACTATTTGTATGCAACTGTACACACATAAGAAGTAAATAGTTGATAGAGTGTGCTTTTTTAGAATGAGAAATAGACACATAGTATGGTCTTTTACACACAGTTTGGAGACATAGTGTAAGTAGTTTAAGAAAATCAACAACAGTGGATCTGGTGTGATCATGTGTAGGACCATGGGCTGCCTAGGTGTAAAGGCTGAGATTTGGTGACCAAGAAAACTGATCAGGATCATCTTTCCTAGGATAATTGAAGTCAGTCTTAAAATCATGAGCAGTTTTTTTTTTGTTTGTTTGTTTTTTTTTTCTGTTAGAAAGCATGATGTCACCAAACTCCTTTTTCCAACCCCAGACCACTTTATCCAACATGACCTTGATTGGATAATTGCAGGTACTGTTTTCTGTGTCCTGTTTTAGGGAGCAGAAAGAAGTGTAAAGGCCCACAATCAACTACCCTGATAATCTTGTGAGACAAGCCCATAAGGCTTAAATTATTTTCAAAGTACTCTGGGTTTGTATATATGAGCTTCTTGGAGCATCCTGTGGGTTTTAATGGTTCTGATGACATGGGTGTGTGTACACACATAGTGAGAGATTATAGAAATGAAAACAAAAAAGAAAATGAAAACAATGACAACAATAATAATAATTATAATAATAAAGAGAGAAATAGAGATTCTTCTCCCTGAAAAGAAACAGCCTCTGAATTTGTTCAGTGCAGTGCTATTCCAGCTCAGAAAATTGGAGAAGACAAGTCAATGAAAACCTCATGTTTTTTTTCTTCTTGGCCTGGAAACTTTCAAAAGTGTTTGGGAAATGCCATGAATGTATTTGTCTGCATGGAGCCCTCCAAAAAGTGAAACAAGAGATGTTTCACACTCCTGTGTGAAGAAAGTTTATTTTGACTATTGCAGGGGAGAAGGAACATGTGAAACACACAGTCCTGCAGGAGATTAAATTAATTTTAATTAATATAGACCTCAAAAAATTGACACAAAAGACATTAATAAACCAACCAACATTCTGTAATGTTGATTTTACCCACTAGACATGTTCCTCAATCACTCAATTTAGTGTGTGTAATATTTAACAACCAGAATAATACCAGGACTCAAGTTAGAAAACTGCTGCAAACAGAAGATAGTGGAGCCTGTCATTAAATCAAAGCATAGGTTCCCTTCCTATTACCCGGAGGTTCCTAAAGGATGTTTTTTTCAACAAAGAAATATAAGTAAAATAAACTGTTAGACTGAGTTTCTTACTTTCATGGATTCTGCTAATTTAGGGAAGCATAATTAAATAAATAGAAATGTGGCTGAGACACAACATCCTGCTTCTATGTAAGTCATATGTAGTCTGTGATATAACATATCTATGAAAATATCACATAGTTTAAGAAGACTGAAGAATAATTTGACTGACAGATATCAGGAATTACAATCACTACAGTTTTTGTCTCCTGCATATTGGTTTAAATAATGCTGAACACCAAATATGCCTCTCATTAGGCACCAGAGAACCCACACAATCCACTTCCTTGAGAAAAAGACTCATTGCTGTCTTGGGTGGGACTGACAGACAGAGTGATCATCCAAGCCTCATTTCCTGAAGAAACCAGGCGAAAAATTATTCAGTGGTTATCAATAATTGGCCAGCATGCACCTCCAACAATCAATGAGGAGCACTTAAACTGATATTTCAGTTTGTCTTTTTTTTTCTTTCAACACTGAAACAAACTTTTGTCCCTACTTCACACCTTCCCAGTGGTTCTTCCAGAGTGGTTCTTCTGCCTCCCTAGGTGAGCCCTCTAGAGCATTTCTCTGTCCATATTCCTTGAGCATGGCTGATATGGGTCTTATTATAAACAAGATCATCTTGGATAAAATTATGAGAACTCATAGATAACATGGATAACTGTCAGACTGTGGCAATGAAAGAACTATTTCCTTAGGTAGTCAAACTAACCAGGTAACAACCTTCTAACAACCCCAACAAAAATGAGATTTAACTTGGATTTCACAGCCACCAGAACCTGGAAGTGGAATTGCCTTCATCTGCCCTTGAGCAAGCTGAAACCATCCACCCAAAGGTTGTGAGTTTCTCATGCCATGTTTTACTTGATCTTGGAAAAGAGCAAGGTTTTCAAACAGGCAAAACTACTGCTTACTTTGATGGAAAGCAGCTTTTCCAGATCTACAGGATGTGTGAAGAAAAGCTACTCTCCTGCAGTATTTCAAAGCAGTTGTGTCTTCTTGGACTGCAACAACCTGGATTGGAAACAAACGCATTGGAAATTTTCCTGCAGCCACCCTAGATCTGACCATGCGTCTCCTCTCTGATCTTCTCAGAAGCCTCAGACAACTCAGGCTTTTTCTTTAACACCCTCTTGTCCTCTCCTGTTATCCTCAAAGAGGACAACTCTACAGTTGAACTGAAGGGCTGCAGCCCAGATTAGGCAAACAGGGAGTCCTCCTCACTGCAGCTTGTCTAGACATCCTTGGCAGACAGAATGGGCAATCAGTGGTCAACAGTAGCTGGTCATCATCTGTCACTCATTCCTACATCAATGCATTTGTGCATTTAAGTGTCCTCAAATTACCATTTATGAGTTGAAATACAGTTGCAGCTAAACAGCTATCAGCAGATCCATGTTTCTGTGTATTCCTGTTGCTTCACAGAAGAAGAAAAGGGTTTTGTAATTGCAACTTATAAAATACATAACTTTGTAAAGGATTCTTCTTAGAATTTGAAAGGCAATAGAATGAGATTTCCAAGGCCAGTCATTTGCATTGAATTTAAGGATGGCCACATATCTACAAATAGAAGGAGGAGGAAGGAGGGTTGATTGTTCTGTCAGCTACTGACACATAAGAATGTCATGCTGCAAAGCTAATGCCATCATAGTTTGATTTGATTGCATGATAAATTACTTCAACGGGACCTTAGAAGTGGTTCTCTGATACTTTGTTAAATAGATTTAGAGATCTCAGAAGACTAAGGGATTAATTCCTAAGGGAAAAGTGAGGGTAAAAAGAAGATTAAGGTTATTTACTGGTTTAAGAGAGAGGTGGGAGACCAGAGTAGTCTCTTCCAAACAGACTGCTCCAGGGCAGCAGTACTTTGCTACAGTCAAACTGAAGTTGCCAGGTCTGTGAAGACCAAGTGGGAGAAACTTTAAAATTTAAAAAAACCAACAACGACAACAACAACAAAACCCATAACAACCAAATAACTTTTTTTGTGTGTGTGTACTTTCAAAGGAAAGCACATAGTATGGATTTAACATGGTAAAAGAACAAGGTATTAGAGAGATATTGCTTGTATTGGGTGTTTGTTTCAGTTTTTGAGTTGGTTATAAGGCTAACGTTTCCAGGAGAGGATTGCTGGCTACCACAAAGCTATACTTTATCTTATACTCTTGACTTCAACCTAGCTCAAAACAACAAAAAGTGCTGAATATGGGAATGAAATAGACATTTTTAGTGTAATTTTATAATTTCTGTATTTCTTTATTTTTAAAAAGATAGAGTCCAACAAGTAACTCATTATTTTATTTGGGAAATGTGGCTTGTGACATTTTCATATAACTCAAAATTTTCAACATCTGTCTCTAATTAAGAAACATTTTTCTAATAGGAACAACGATTACAGTGTCTAAAAGTGCTGTTACATATATATGATTCATATCTGCCTCCTAAGAAGCTGTCTCATGTCCTGAAATTCTAGATTTGTAAATCCTTTAGCTAAACATTTATATCTGCTACTTAGGCCTTGATTGTCCAGGTGCTTAAATTTGCAATATTTTGCTGAGGTTTGTCTGTAAATGTGTAACAGACTTGTAAGTGTTTTGCAGGTCTGGGACCTTTTCTGTTAAGGCTTTTCCAGTTTCAGGTAATGTATTGAATTCTGTCTCCTGTGCAGCACATTTTACAGTAAAAAATGCCCATGTGAAAAATTAACTTCCTGCACTGACTGCTAACTGCTTTCCTCAAATTATAAAATAAGCAAAGAAAGATGACTAAGACCAATAAAAAAGAAAGAAAACAAGTTGTCTACATTTTCATTTTAGTTAAGCATTAAAGTATGTTTGGTGGATTGGTTTTGGTTTGTAGGTGTTGGGGTTTTTTGTTGTTGTTGTTTATTTTGTCAGGTAATATAAATAACTTTTTTCTATATTATACGTTGTGGAAGACTGTATCAGGAATATAATCTGGGCTGTATTTACTTCTGCATGCAATTCTTTCAGGTGGGTTTATCTAGAGATTAAGAAGACCATTTCCCTGACAATTCAGTGCCTTTTGCCAAACGTTGGATGAGAGAATGATACATGACAATGCCATGTCCTTCCCTCACCTAAGGTAATGCATAATAGCTGTATACAGCCTTGGAAGGGACACTGTTGTGCTTCAAATGCATATCTGCAGTACTCTAATTGAAAAGAAAGTCAAGTAAGTTATTAGTATGGCTTAGCACAGACAAGAGTGCATCACATAGCAAGGATTAAAAAAAAAGATAAAAGTCACTTGCCCTATTAAAATATACAGAGGAAAGGAAAAGTTAATACTGGTACAGCCAAATGTTATTTGTATACCTCTGAGGGCTATGTGAGCAGCTGAGTACAGCATTTTAGCACACAATAAAAATATACAGAGTGGAACTTAAAGTCAGATCAAACTTATCATGTATTTTCTCCCTCATTTGGGAGCAGACAGGTTCAGTGGAGAGACTTGGGAGAAAGTGTGTTCCCTCACACCTGCATATCTGCCAATGCCATATCAACTTACAGCCACAGGCCCTGAAGCTTAGCAAAGGTTCACTGATAAGGAGCTTGCTTAGTTGTGTCTTATGTTGTGAAGATTAAACCAAAGTACCCCGAAGACTCAGTGAAAATGCAAAAACAAATCTCTTACTGTTTCTCAATGAGATGTTTATATTTAAACTAGATTAAGAAAGAATAACTCTGAGAAACACATTAAAATCAGAAGAAAATGGTAATATTTGTCAATGCTGAAAAAGAATTGCCAGCAACTCTTTCTATGTGGCTGAATATAAACAAGTGTATTTTTTCTGAACAAATAACAAGCAAAAGTTATCAGTGAGGTATTGTCTAGCACGAGCAAAGCTTAATTCTTACACTAATATTTGACTCTTTTGTCCCAGACTACTGTCTCTTCCCATTCATCTTAGTTGTGAAGGTGGGTGACATCAGTCTGAGCTGCCTCTGCAGAGGCAACACCACATGCCCAAACTGGTGCATAAATTAATGGATTCACTGTCAGAGTTTGACCCATTTCAGATAATTTCTGAGGGTGAAAAAGGTTAGTTTTACTGAAAAGAAATATAAAAATATTTTAATTTAAGGAGATTAATTTCTGGTCTGGAGCCTAAGAGAATTTGGGATCTTCTCAGCTGCCAAAAGTTCCTATCTTCAGAACTTAAAAGCACCTGGAATTGGTTTCAGTTTTGGGTGGAGTTTTTTGATCAAAAATTTCAACATTGTCAAACTACTCTTTTGGACACTTGGAAAGGAAAATATATGGAATTTTATATTTTTGCTTTGAAATTTTTATACATTTGTACTTGAAAATAGCATAAGAAAGGTAAGAAAGTTTTTAGAGCTGTTAAAATTATTCATTTGAGGTGTACCAATGTATTTTTTCTTTCAATTTATAAGTGTATTTGAGGTTTTCAGTTTTCATTCCTTAGTGGGATGAAAATAATGAAGAAAACAGCATTCATGTGGTTCAGTATGGAATTTAAAAAGGAATAAATTATCTTTCTAGAATATTAGTATTGAAGACAAGTGACACAGAAACATTTTAGGACTGGTTATGTCTGATGCAGATTCAGATATTAATTTTGTATTTGTAGCCACATTAAGAGGGACTAGATCATGCAAATATTATTTTACATACTTAGCCTCAAACTTTGAAAGTCATCCTGTTGATTTATTTCGACCTAATCATTTAGGTAAAACTAAAATACATTATGTTAAGCACCTAATTGTAAAAATTAGGCCCTGTCCCATTGGAGAATTAAGCTGAAAGGTAGAAATCTTTACTATAGAAACAGTTGATGACATTTTAAGCTCAGTGACTTCCTTGCGCTTACTTAACTGTGACCGTTTCAATGTGACCAATGCTCTAATATGATTATAGTAATTTATGTTGGTCTGGTGCACTTGCAAGGAGTCGAAGTGTCTTCAGTGCCGTTCTTTTCCGGCCCCTGCCATGTGCTGGCCCACATCAAAGCCTCAAACACAGTTGCCAAAAGCTGCAGATGCGATAAAGTATATGTGTAGAATATGCAAATCATCCTCAGGAAGAAATTTCAATTTCTGTACTAGTAGTTTTCACTTTAATCCTTTTGCCTTGAAGATTTCATTTCCTTGGAAGAAGGGGAAGAAAGGGATGGATAACCACTCTAGTTCCATTTCTGCTGTTGCAGCGCCCTGATACTGAGATCTCATTTCTCAAGCTTTATTGACTTTGATAAAAGCCTTTGACTTGCTGAACTTTCTCTCACTTTAGTTACAGCTCTAGAACTATCGATAAAATAATTAATCTTTCTCTCACTCTCTCTTTACCTATGTGTGGGCACACAAAATTATTTTATGCAGCTTCTGTCAAAAAAAAATAACATGCTTTTTGCTATAAACTTCCAGGAGAAATGGCCAAGATGATCTCTGCCTTGCTGTGCTAGGTAAAAGAAGTAATTGTGAGTTCTGACTTGCAAAAGTCAGCTTAATTACATCCTTGCAAGAGAATTAAAAAATGAAGCTAATAGATGGACAAGTGGAATAAAATCTCGTTTTTCATAAAACAACAAAATAGAGAGGGACACATTCAGATTTCACCCAAACCTTTTTCAAATCCATACTGTTACTTTATTTAGAGAAAGACCATAAAGGTTAATTTAATCTAGCATCAAATTATAGGATTTAGTGAGATTGTTGCTCCACAACATCAGTGCTGCATTTGATGACCACAGTCTATCTGGACTTTGAAAGAAAGCAATACATTTTGAACTTGATGTGTTTATTATTTTTGTTATCAGATTTGGAAAATCTGTTGGGGCAGAATTCTTTGTGTCCTGGGTATAAACATCTACAGGCAGAAAACGCTGGAGGCAGATTCTAGCTGGAGAACTGTAGAGCTGTTATAAAAACTTGGAAGCTGGAGCCAACTTCTTGGTCATATGGGAAAACTATGGTATAACCAAGAAATTTATATCTTGGTTAAGTTCTATGAGTCAAATGTTTAAGGAAGCATCCAGAGTTTAACAAGTTTCTGTGGGTCAGCTGAGCTGTGGCTATTTTCTGTTTGTACATTTTTACCCTACATGCAATGGAAGATAAGTTATCTTCATGCTTGTCATTGCTGTCTCACTCAAGACCAGCAGCAGAGTAAGGGCATGCACAGGGATGGTGACTGTATGCTAACTCTATAGGCCATGGCAAATTGGTTTCATGTTTGACCCTCAGCGTGGTGAACAGGAAGTGAGACTGCTTCTTTTTTTACAGGTCCCACCTCTGGCGTTGTCTCACCTCTCAAGGTAGGGGAAGAACATCCTGATGGCTGCTGATGCACATGCAAAATTAAACATAGACTGATAACGTAACAGTGAGGTGATAATAGCTTTCAGCAATCCTTCTGAGTTGATGTTCATGTTTCCCAGACATGGACATGGTGGACTTTCAACAACTCTCCTTCCCTCCCCTTACACCCTCATGGGAAGACATTAGCTAGATGATGACATTATTGAGAGGCTCACTCTTTTTTTTGCATAAGAGTTGTGAATAATGCAATAAAAATTAAATTCAGGAATTCCAGAGAAGGGAATATAAATTAATAATACAGATGCAATGTGTTTGTTTTTGAGTCTAGAGTTTTCATTAAGATCCAAGTTTCAGTGCTTCAGGTGCCACTATTAATCTCTTAAATCCATTTGCTTCTCACAAGTGCACAAGCAGGAAAACAAGGACCCAGCATCCATCAGTATCAGTGAAAGAAATAAGCTCTACCATAAGTCAGAAGTCAGAATATTGCACACTTCTGCTGAGGAACCAATTTCCCAGTCTTTCTGTCTCTCTAGTAAATAGAAATCATGTTTGATGCTACATCTGATTGCCTTCCTTCTTCACCATTACATGCACCTTTAGGGAGAACAAACCACAGTAAATGTTCTGCTATACACTGTCTGATCTTTCCTCATCACTTTTTATCTACCAGAGTGTCTTCTGCTTATTTATTAATTTGTTTCTTTCCTGAGTCCCTTTGGAGATTTGTGGTTGATGATGATTTATTTGACGCAAAAATTCTTTGCAATGGGATTATGGATCAAATTTCATGTCACCATGAGTATGAAAGAATGGAACAAAGTCAGTGTTAAAATGAGCTGAAGGCTGCTGTGGAAAGTAAAGTCCCAGATTTCTTTTCTATGGCTATAAAATTACAACAAGGAAGAGGAAGGATTAAACCAATGAACAGAAAAATGCATTTTTGAAAACTTTAAAAATATAAAATGAAGCCTTAGCAGTAGTTTTTATAACCTAATCAAAACAGATAACTCTAATGAAGATTTTTTTTGGCGTTTTAACCTTTAACATTATGAATGGCTGGTTTGTACACTTTCTCTGAACCAGAGAAAAGACAGTGCTGTTTCCGTATTGGACACAGTAACTTTTACAATGTGGGTCTAAAATATTATTCTCACAGGAATGACAGAATTTTATTTTCTGTTTATTTCAAGTTCTACATGTAAGTAGGCAGTTATAATTCCTTATATTTGCAAATGCCAGAAGTATCTAAGAGAGGATCATCCTTTGACCAACCTGGTGGCCTCTCCTGGTCCCTGCATAAGAAATGCCCCTTCATGCTGCCTTAAACTTTGTAATCCCATTGTAGAGCTAGTAACTTACCCAGCTGAACAGAATCATTCTCCCAGTACTCTAGTTGTACCCTATCTCTCAGGCTCTTTCTGATGGCTTATTATAGATGGGTCTGATGCAATAACAGAGATAACTTGTCAGATCTTCACACAGTAATCAAAAAGTGTTACTAAGAAATTAAGTGTCATACCTTCCTGTGACCTAGGCAGTGAGTACAAGTCTTGTGTCCATTTTGGTTGTTGCGTGTTTTCCAAATGCTTGTGATGTCTCTGGGTCTGTGTCACAGGGCAGCCAGGCAGGTATCCTTGTGCTGTGGCCTGTTACACCCCAGGGTCTCTTTTTCATCCCATTAAGGAGTGAAAAGAGTTTTTTTTCTTCAGCATCTCCATTGCACAGGAAGCCATCTGCATGTTAAAGAGCCAGGAAAGGCAAGTTTGATCTGCCACTGGCTGATGGTCAGACACTCCTGCTGCTGACTTGGCTGCAGCATAAGCATTTATTAGGCAGAGTTGTGGCAGGCACCTGAAAGGCACCAATATCACCATTAATTAGACTGAAATTTACCAGGCTGTCAAAGCCCTAATTTCAGGGATTTTTCCTGACATTATAATGACAACACTGGGACAACTTTATAACATCCCAACAACTGCATTTAGCATGCCTATTAAACATGTTATCAAATGAAGTATGTGATTGTGTATGTGTAAATAATAAATTTACAATAAAATAAGTACTAAATGATCTGAATATGTTTTAACTTTAGATGCAAGATACAATTCTCCAAGGTTTGGATGACCATTTTTTCCTTCCTTAATATCAATGAATTGTCCATCGTACCTTGCAGTAGATTTAAGTGTGAATTTTTACCATGAGAGAAGGATACCTCCTGAATGGGGTGGTTCTTCACAAGTAATTTGAAGCCACTAGAAAACTGCTCTTTCAGTGTCCTGCTCAGCACGCCTCACATAAAAATACATTTAATTCTTTTATACTGCCCATTGGTTTTGTCTTGGGCTGGCGGGAATGAATTAAGTTGTAGCTTGCATGAAATAATTTTGCTCCCCATTACCATGTTACATGGTTGAGTTTTTACCTGTTCAAGACATGTAGCTTACTTCACAGTCTGTGGCATGTCCTGGGGAAAAAAAGTCAAGCCTACCAAAATGTCCAGCTACAGTCATGGCAAAGTGTCTACAGTCCAATATTCCTTTCTGTGATTTTTTTTTTTTTTTATGAGTAACGTAGCAATTTAATCTGTCAAGTTGATACCTTAAGTACAGAGACGATGTGATGTGACCAAATTCCCACTCTCATATAAGTAACATAGCTCTCTGCCAAAAAGCTGGGATTGCAGTCAAATTAAATAGTTTGGGACGTTCTGGTTTCTGAAGTACTGCATGGCTTTCCTTACAGTATCCCAGTAGTAATGTCTAGCAGTTCATCTATTTCCCAGATGTCTGATTATTAGTGTACTTTGAATAATTTTGAAGGAAATGGTGCCTCTCCTGCTCTACTTCAGTTCATTTTCTGAGGCATCTTTGTACTTCAGGTGCTGTATGCTACATTTAGGCCACTCTGTGTAGCCTCTTTCTTCATATCATCTTCTCAGCATGGATAGGTGGCCAGAAGTTTTTTCTAGACACAGGACAGGTGAATTGAGTTACCGTTTTATGGAGCACCTTTGACATCTTGATATATCAAAGACTCAAAAACACTTAAGATTAGAAGAAGGTTGCTTTATAAATCCTAATGGCAATGATAATTCCAGTATATTTCTGAGAAGCTTTTTGCTATACCAATTCTATATTTGGAGAAGTGTTGGAAGACGTAAGAGTAGAAGGGTAGAAGTTTTCAATTTATAATACATCAACTAGGTAATTGAGGGGGCATTGTGCACTGTCAGTCCAGAAACCAACTGTATCTTGAGCTGCATCACCAGCAGAGTGGTCAGCAAGGCCAGGGAGGGGATTGTCCTCCTCTACTCTGCACCTGTGAGACCCTCCATGTGGTACTGGGTCCAGTTCTGGGGTCTCCAACACAGGAACAACATGGAGCTATTGGAGTGAGTTCAGAGGAGGCCATGGAGATGATGAGAGGGCTGGAGCAGTTCTGCTCTGGAGACAGACTGGGAGGGCTGGGGGTTTTCAGCCTGGAGAAGAGAAGGCTCCGGGGAGAACTTCTAGCAGTCTTCCACTACCTGAAGGGCGCCTGCAGAAAAGCCAGGGAAGGGATATTTTACAAGGGCATGGAGTGAAAAGACAATATGAAACAAGGTTTCAAACTAAAACAGGGTAGATGGTTCTCAGGAAGAAATTCCTTGCAGTGAGGGTGGTGAGACACTGGCCCAGGTTGCCCAGAGAAGCTGTGGCTGCCCCATCCCTGGAAGAGCTCAAGGCCAAGCTGGATGAAGCAACTTGATCTAGTAGGAAGTGTCCCTGCCCACCCAGGAGGGTTGAAAGTAGGTGATCTTTAAGGTTCCTTCCAACTCAAACCAGTTTGTGAGTCTATGAACTAGTTGCAATGTTTCCTTGATTTTGTTTGTATTCTATTTAAAATGTATTCAGTGACGCTTACTTGCAAACAGATGGGTTTGTGATTGTGACCTGCGACAGCTTCTATCATATTGCTTCTGTGGGCTATGCATGGTGTAGGTGGATTTACATACATACAAAAGTGCTAAGCTAGAGACAGTGATGAGTGATTCAGAGCAACTCCCAGCCAGGACTTCTAGTGCCTGTTTTCCTGTGCAGTTGTGGAAAGAAGCAGGATCTGAAATCTTGTAAGAGTTTAACTGGGACATGGCAATGTTTCTACAGAAAAGGCAAGGAAGTATTAGTGTCATTACTCTGCTAAAGACTCTGAGAAGGGTGTATCTGCAGTACTGGGTATAGCTTTGCAGCTCTTTTACATCACAACATTCACGGAAGTGTGCATTTGGTTTTTGGACTCTCTGGTACTACTTGTCAGTGAAATGGCATTCCATTTCCTCCAGAAAAAAGAAAGTAAAGAGGCAAAGAGCCAAAATATATGCCTCAATGAGAGTCCTAGAAGAATAAATGCAAATTGATCTTGAACACACAAAAAAAACCTAGTCCCAAACAAGCCACAGCATAGAAGACAAAAATAATCATCTCAACTTCTGTCTGGTTAAACCTGCAAATACTCAGGTCTAACTCATGGTCCACAAGAATGAGATGTAAAAGGCAGACATTTGCTCTGAGAAACCGAAAAGATGTGCAAGCACAAAGCTGCCAAATTCAATATTGCAGTCTGGAAGAGTTGAAAAGTCAGGGAATGGTGAGGTCAGTGCTGTTTCTGAATCAGAACAAGGTTATGGATTTGCTGTAATATCTTGAAAAAGTGAAAATTTTGAAGAGCTTACACTGAAAAATAATGTAAAATAAGCAGCAGCTGAAAATCTAGGAGTGGCACAGAAAGAAGTGGAGGAGTAACCAGCTCAGGGGGACTCAAAGGAGAGAGAATGGCTCACAGATTGAAATGCTTTGATTTAGGTGTTCATATGAAGGTGTATACATGTGATTTAGGTGTCTAAGCAATCAATACCTTAAACTGAAGTCAATGGAGAGGGAGTCAATAGACGCTGGTGCAAAATTCAGCTCTTCGTATGTCTGCACTGGTTGCCTGATCAATCTCCTTTCAGCCTATTGTGCTGCTGAGAGATTTGATTCAGTTACCAAAACACTGGCCTTTTGTGCCATCTGGCATGTCCTAAATTATTTGATACATTCCCTGGGGCTGGCAGATATGATCCAGGACCTATGGGAGATACATGTTCTTTAAGATAAACAATTAATGTCGCATGCTAGAAGTCTCAGACAGCAACTGGTACCTACATTTAGTCAAATGAATTGAGCTTTGGTTTGTACAGAGAACTGAGATACTTACCTCATCTGTACACACCTGAATGTCAGTGTCTCAATCTGTGATCTGAATCCCATTTCAACTAATCAATTATACACAGATGAACTTAGAATCATAGAATCATTAAGGTTGGTAGGAACCTTAAAGATCATCAAGTTCCAACCCCCTTGCCATGAGCAGGGAACCACCAAAACCTCATCCAACCTGACCTTAAAAACCTCCAGGGATGGGGCATCAACAATCTCCCTGGGCAACCCATTTCAGTTCTTCACCACCCTTATAGAGTTTCTTCCTAATATCTAACCTTAAACTCCCCTATCTCAGTTTAAAACTATCACCCCTTGTGCTATCATTATCTTCTCATGATGAAAAGCCCCTCCCCAGCTTTCCTGAAGCCCCTTTCAAGTACTGGAAGGTGCTCTAAGGTCTCCCTGGAGCCTTCTCTTCTCCAGGCTGAGCACCCCCAACTCTCTCAGCCTGTCTTCGTAGCAGAGCTGCTCCAGCCCTTTGTTCATCTTGGTGGCCCTTCTCTGGACTCCAACAGCTCCATGTCTCTCCTGTGCTGAGAGCTCCAGAACTGTGCACAGCATTTCAGGTGGGGTCTCACCAGAGCAGAGCAGAGGGGTAGAATCACCTCCCTGGCCCTGCTGGCCACACTCTTTTGATGCAGGCCAGGACACAACTGGCTCTCTGGGCTCCAGCACACACTGGTGGCTCATGTCCAGCTTCTCATCAGCTACCACCCCCAAGTCCTTCTCCTCAGGACTGCTCTCCAGCCGTTCTCCCCCCAGCCTGGATTTATGCCTGGGGTTGTGCTGACCCAGGTGCAGGACCCTGCACTTGGCCTTGTTGAACTTGATGAGGTTGGCACTGGCCACCTCTCCAGCCTGTCAAGGTCCCTCTGGATGGCCTCCCTTTCTTCCATGACCTTGCCAGGCACAAAGGTGAGACTGACTGGCCTGTAGCTCCCGGGTCTTCCTTTTCCCCCTTTTTAAAAATAGGAGCTAGGCTCTCTTTTTTTCAGTCAGTGGGAACCTCACCAGACTGCCATGACCTCTCAAATTAAACCCAGGACATCTCCTGTGAGTGGGACTTGTACATGTAGGAACATACAGAGATTCTGGCCTGGAACAGGATGCTTTTCTTACCAACTGGTGGGTGAGTGGTACAGCGCAGTACAAGAGATAAAGCAGAACTAAGAGAAGCTGTGAAGCATATGTAACTGGGGCTTTGGAAAACAGATTTTGCATTAGTGTTCTCTTCTTAATACTGATTAATACTTAATGCTGATTTACTTAGAAAGAAACTGAGATATGGCCATTCAAGGAGACAGAAGGAGCTGGGCAAGAACCAAGTAATTAGGGCAGCCCATGAATAAGAAAAAGTGCTCACATTGGTTTGAAAAAAACTCAAAAATCAAAACCAAAACCAAACAAAAAACCCCAAAAAAACAAACAACCAAAAAAAAAAACAGAAGAAAAAAAACCATGAAAGTATTGTCTACTGCTTTACCTAATAAAATATTAAAGTGTATAAAGGTAAATTTTTTATGAGAAAATTTCAGATTTTCTGCGAAACTTTTCTATGAGAAAACCAAGCTAAGGAAAATTGAAAGTTACTATGTTCTTTTGGGGCAGTTTTGATGTTTCTTTCTACTGTACAGGTAATTTATGGAATTTTTTTTTTTTCCACAAAACAAATTATTATGATATGGGTTCTTTTTTTGCTCACACTGATTTGAGGAATTGGGGAACTCCCCTCCTATCTAAAAGAACTTCAACAAAGGAGGTTGATCTTAAAAATAAATAAATAAAATAAAATCTCTTAGGTGCCTTTACCAGACAGAATTATTCTCGTTCTATTTTGTCAGTACTGTCATATGGCAAGAAGTAAAGAATGTTTTATATATATAATTGTTATGTGCTACCACTGGAGAAGAAATAGTTAGATTCCTCCAGTTCACAATGTTCCTTATCTGTGACATGTCTTGTCCCTTTGGCTCCTCTACACCAGTTCTTAACAAGTTATTTATAGTCATATTATTATTTCTTGCTGCCTGTGCTTTCAAGTCTCCCTCTGACTTTAATTAAAGTGTCCTTAGGCTTGTGCATGTAAAAAGCTAACAAGTTCACCCAGTCAAGATCTCTCCTAATTACAATGAAACAACCAAAAAAAAAAACAGAAGAAAAAAAACCATGAAAGTATTGTCTACTGCTTTACCTAATAAAATATTAAAGTGTATAAAGGTAAATTTTTTATGAGAAAATTTCAGATTTTCTGCGAAACTTTTCTATGAGAAAACCAAGCTAAGGAAAATTGAAAGTTACTATGTTCTTTTGGGGCAGTTTTGATGTTTCTTTCTACTGTACAGGTAATTTATGGAATTTTTTTTTTTTCCACAAAACAAATTATTATGATATGGGTTCTTTTTTTGCTCACACTGATTTGAGGAATTGGGGAACTCCCCTCCTATCTAAAAGAACTTCAACAAAGGAGGTTGATCTTAAAAATAAATAAATAAAATAAAATCTCTTAGGTGCCTTTACCAGACAGAATTATTCTCGTTCTATTTTGTCAGTACTGTCATATGGCAAGAAGTAAAGAATGTTTTATATATATAATTGTTATGTGCTACCACTGGAGAAGAAATAGTTAGATTCCTCCAGTTCACAATGTTCCTTATCTGTGACATGTCTTGTCCCTTTGGCTCCTCTACACCAGTTCTTAACAAGTTATTTATAGTCATATTATTATTTCTTGCTGCCTGTGCTTTCAAGTCTCCCTCTGACTTTAATTAAAGTGTCCTTAGGCTTGTGCATGTAAAAAGCTAACAAGTTCACCCAGTCAAGATCTCTCCTAATTACAATGCAAAGTAGGAGTTCAAGTGAGGAGAACATCAAACAGTTTTTATGTGACATACGAGAGCCTAACACTGTATTTTGACAGGCCTGTTGTAGAATATGTGCTGCCACAAAAATACATTTTAAAAGTAATATCCCAGCTTATACATCAGCCACAAAACAAGCTGATGGTGTAGAGAGCAAGCTGCACAACATGCTGTAAAGAGTAAAAGACAGTGTTTGGTGTGTTACTGGTGTGTTATATAAACAGTGGTAAGATCCAAAATACGATGACTTTTGGCTTTATTTCTTATGTGTGATGGTATTTGCAGAGAGACCCAATCTATAGGACACTTCTTCAAATCTAGGTTCCTACACTGCAGCTGCCTGATATAATATTAAGCAGTGGACTTTCACCATAAACACTGCCTGCCCTAGCATAAGGTAGTATGTAACAGTGCAACCCTTTTAGGCCAGAGTAAGAGTGCACCCATTTCTTTTCTAGATGTAGCACCGGAGAGAAGGCATTATACATTCTCATTACTCTAAGATTCTATGCACCAAAATCCATACTTTTCACCTCAATTATCTTTATGATCTCTATAAACTGTAGGTCCCATACTGCAGGTGCTCAGAAGGTCAGGCTGTGAACCCAGCATCTGCCTTACTCATAGGCTGCCGTTCATCTACCCTAGGCTGAGACTAATCATGCCTAAAGGTTTTATTTTTTCCATCCTTTTGCAAGAAGATCCAAAGGTGACTGGCTGAGATGTTAATTCTTCAAGCATCTTCACTTAGTCACACAAAACCCATCTGTGTACAGTTCTCTCTGCATTTTCTATGTCCTGTCTTAAAATTTTAGATTTCCAAGTACATAGTCTGCACATTAGTTGAAGAAAAACACAAGCTGGGACTGGGAGAAAGGAAGAAGAGAAGGTATATGTGGTTAGTGTATATTATCAGACCCAAAGCAAGCAGGAATTTTTTACTGAGATTTTTTCTCTTTCTACAGAATGTTTCCTGCTCTTGCTAAAATTGAAATATTCTTGAAAAATACCTTGGGTTTTTTTTGTGGTCTTGAGATATTGCAAATAAGACTGAGAAACATCACAAGAGGCATGAAGAAAGCACGAATGAATTAACTTCCTGACCTTCAGCTCTACTCATAGCTCAGCATCATCAGCAGTGCTGTGAGCATCCTGCCGTCAGAGCTGACACCGAGGCAGAAAGAATGGGTGAGTCAAGTCCTGTGGGCGTGCAGATGACTCTACAGGGCTCCTGCATGACAAACACCTTTTATTTCACCATTCAAGGTGCCACTCAGCACTCAGCAGTGACCTCCTCAGTTGCAAGATCAATACAGTGAATGAGAAGAGGCAGAGAAAGGAGGATACAAGGGACAGAGAGAGCAGAAATGCACAGAACAGAGAAGGGAAGAAATGGGATCAACACTATGAGAAGGCCACCAGGGTTTTTTAATTGTTGTGTAGTGTCAATCACTCATTTTTGGTCAAGGGTGACACTTCTGGGAGATTCCCGCAGCACCTCAGCTACAATTTCTGCATTTCACTGTCAATATAAATGCAATGTTAACAGCAATATTATTTCATACAGTATATTACAGCTTAAATATTTAAAGCCACCTAACTGCAGAGCATCTGAACTGACAGACTATTGTCTAAGAAAAATTAGGACTGAACAGCATATATATTCTGCATTGCCTCACAATACAGGCCAAAAGGAGGTAACAGCTACCAAATTTTGCTTTCTGCTCATCCCTGGCTGAGAAAAGCTACAATTTCCTTAGAAATCTGGATGAAAGTACAAAACATGCTTGGAGACAAAATAATGTGCAGAGACCAGAAAAGTTGTGTCTCTTACGTTACAGCATCTTAGGCATCCATTATTAGAACTACATTTTCCTAAATGTATTTCAGTGTGTACTGTTTTGTAAGGAGGGTATGTAGGCAGTGTTGTAGTTACTGTAACAGCCACAGGGCCTCCCTGGATGGCATAGCACAACATACTGTACTTAATGTTGACACTGTTCAGTGAAACAATTATTACAATCAATTTGACTTCTAATGCGACTTCTCTTGTAAATCTTTGGGTCATTAACCTTAACAACATCAATGTACTGTCAGTATCCAATTCACCCAAATTAGTGTCCGAGGTAATAGGAGAAGGAATGTATTAATGTGTTATTGGTGACTAATAAAGACAGCAATCCTCTAATGTGCTATGAAGAACAGCTGAAGCATGCAAGGGAAGAGGAAGCAGACCAAGACAGGGCAACAGACACATTTGGTGGTATATGTCAAGTCATCAGATTAGATGTTAAACAGCTTAACCTCTTCACCACAGACTCCAAAGGACCAGGGATGGGGCTGGGTCCTTGGCATATGACAAATGAGCAATGCTTGTCATGTTGGGCTGGGAAGAAGAGCCGTCTTCAAAAACTAGCGTTCCATGTTCCAGCAGCTAAAGAGCAGCATCATGTAAAGTCATATGGTTGTAGAAAGAAAGGGAAAATTCTCTTAACTGTGAAAGGGTTAAAAATTTTTAACCCCTCCCCCCCACACACACACATAGTGCTTATAATGTAACTCACACTTCAGAGAACTCAGGTTATGCTGGGCTGATATAAATAAGCCTTTGCATGAGTGTCATCCAGCCAGCATGGTCTAAGTGACATCTTCTGATATTCTTTGAGACAGCTCTTCACTGATGATAGGTGTCACAGCTCATCACATCCACCACTGCTAAAGGAGCACTGAGTGTTCACAGCCCAGCAGAAAAGGTGCACCAGGGCTTCTGGGGGTGTGACTGAATGAGTGCTGGGAATCCCACCAACAACCAAGCGTAGGGATAAGTGCTGTGTTTGAAGCTGACTCTTGCCAGTTTTCATTTGTGGAAAACAGTGTAGTGGGTGAATGTGGCATTAGACAAGTAAGGTTTGGGTCACCTTTAATGCCCTGTAACATCAGTCTTTACCTGTAATTACTCAGTGAGCAATACATTCCTCTTCCAAGAAAAGCTATATTCAGATCATAGTATCACAGAATTATTTGGGATGGAAGGGATCATATATATCATTTGGATCCAAGCCCCCTGCATGGGCAGGGACACCTCCCACCAGCCCAGGCTGCTCCAAGCCCCATCCAACCTGCCCTTCAACACTGCCAGGGATGGGGCAGCCACAGCTTCTCTGGGCAACCTAGGCCGGTGTCTCACCACCCTCACACTAAAGGATTTCTGCCTAGTAGCATGGAATAATGCTTCAACAAACGTCTCTCAATAATAACAATAAATAAATAACAATAAATAAATAAATAAGCTACAATAACATTTGTTTCATCCCCATATTCCTAAATATCTTTATAGATTATAAACCAAAATTATTAATTCAACACCAAACCAGAAGTCTTCTAAAATCAACCTTTCAGAGAAGAAGTTTAATCATGAAGGCAATTTTTCTGGAACAGAACAGATTAGGCTCTTCATTTAGGGACTGACAGGATAACCGGGTTAATACCTTTTCCTCTAGAAAAAGTGTTAAAGGATTTTAAAGTTTATTCTATAATCAGGATTCTTGTCTTATGGCTGAAAAAAGTAATTTTGTGTTTTGGTAGGACACTGTCCCTGATGCTTAATTTCTGTTTTGCAAATCCACATACAAACACAAAGAAAATCAATAACAACAGTAGTAAAAAAATAATATATACATTTTTTGCAAAACAGACACTAAACGTACAAAAATACAAACAAAAGACTTCAACAAGCTTTATGTTGTTGAGAAGTATTGTCCTACAGAGCTGATCAAATCCCATGGTTACTTATTTGCTAAAAATTTCAGTTTTCTTCCATCATGAAGACCTGATGAAACATGCAATGGAAAACTCATAATGAATTAAATTCTAACCATCTCTACTTTCTAAAAACAAAACAATACAAGACAAAAAGCTCTGCTGCAATTACTGTATACCCAAACTATCAAATAATTTCCAATAGTATTGATTAATTCTGGATAAGGCTTTTGTACGTGGTTGTGCTTCTCATTAGTCTCACCAAGTGGGATTAGTTTCACCTAACTTGAGCCATCTAATAGGTTAAATATCTAAACTGATATAGTGAAATTATCACCATCTATAACTAATATCATTGGAGAAATTCCCAGGGGTAGGGTGTGAGGGAAGGAGTAACAGTTGCCTGAGATAGGCAAGTAGCCTGGATCAGCATTTGCTGGTATCACTTGCTATTGATGGAGGAAAGAACTGAGATGACAAGTTTAAAACTGATTAAATCTTGACTTTTGTATGACTAAAGGCAGCTGTAAGATGAGTCATACCTCTGATCTGTTAGCTTGTGAGGTGGGGCTGTGGTCTGTCATGGAGCTCTCTGCTGACAGGCAGAAAAAAGTATTTTTACCTAAGGAGAAATATTATAGACAGAGCAATAGAAGGCAGGATAGACTTTCCCATTTTACTGTGTTGCCAAGGATTATAATTGTGATTTTCTTCCTCTCCTGGATGCCAAAGTAACATAGAATTTACTCTACCTTCATCTTTCTTTCCTTGCTTTTTTAAGGCTACAAGAACACAGAGCTTGATACTTGTAGTGTTTTGCCTTGGGCTGTGGCTGCAAGAGAAAATGGAGGCAGTAGCTCTACTTTCAGCAACAAGTAGCCTAAGAATTTTTTTTATTCAAGAAGATCTGATGAGGCAGGAAGTTTTTATTTCTTCAGGACATTTCCATGGCATGAATTATGAATATTATGGAAATGTGGCTATTACACATTTAAGAATGTGTTGCTGCATAAGACTCACAAGGGGGGGCACATGAAGAGGGAGAATCATACCCAATTTTAAATTACGTGAAGAAACAATGAATTTTCAGCATATCATTTTGATTTGTATTTCTGTAATTTAAACTAACAATTCTGGGTTGTTTTTTTGTTTGTTTGTTTGGGTTTGTTGTTTGTTGTTGTTGTTTTTAAATATACAGGGTATTTTATATGTGGATTAATTGGTACAAATATCATAAATAATATCTAATATTTCACAGCACTTTCCTTGAATGTAGTTCTTCATTAGCATTGCATGGCATCATCTCTTGAGATTCAGCCTCTTTGCACCACTCAGGAGCTACAAAAAGACCTGAAACTATTCCGATCAGCCAAATAATGCAAAGCAGCAGATTCACATATGCCAGTCTAAATTGGCATAAACCAATGCTGTTGTTGCAAGAGGCAGTTGCATGTCCCATCTATTTTTTTTCCTACCTCGACCATGAAATCCAGCCAACAAAAACCCAAGCAGTGAATGGATTAGCTTTAATCAACCCCCTTAACCTGTTTGGTGTGTGGTTGCACGATATTTTTGTTGGCATTTAGAAGGAGGTGCCACAGGGTCAGAGGAGGATGAGGTTCACTCCTTAACTGCTGCAGTAGTTCATGCTGGTTGAAAGTTGAACATGAAGCTATGACTGAAGATCATATCAACTACAGAGAGAGACCCACCAACAGTGGGGACTCTGCTTCCACCTGTACCAAAGGGGATGTGCTTTGGATAACAATAGTAAATGATTCTTTCTTCCATCCTGAACATTGGCTGATCTGTGAGTTTCTTCTCTGTTCAGCAGAGAAGTGGTCTCCCCCAGCACTGAATCTTCAAGGCCAAGAAGGGCTGTTCTACTGAAAGAACTACATTAGTCAAACAAAAATTATTGGACTCCACGCAGTAGTAACTGAATACATTTTTTATTGCCTGCGTTATGCCAGAGGTCAGACTCAATGAGATAATCCTCCTTTATGGCCTTAAAGTGTATTAAAAAAAGTGTATAAAAACAGATAAAATTAATCCAGAGGACACTCTTGTGCCTGTGGATGGCTAGCAAGATATCTGCTCTATCTGACTTTTGGTATTTGGGGTCATTTTAATTCACAGACTTTTATTTCTCTTCCATTATTGGATTTTCCATCCTTGCAGCTCTCAGCTTTAATGGGCTCATAGGCAGAAGTAATAAGTGAGTTATGTGGGCAGCGTATTTCTTTGCTCTCCCTGCCAACGTGGAGCAGAACCATATTCTCCTTAGTTGTAAGGGTTTTAATTTTTTGTGGCCACGAAGAAGATCAGGACATCTGGGCAGAATATAGTCTGTCTACAACTCTCAGGTCAGACGCAGTTGTCTTGATACATAGTGTCTCTGAAAGAGGAGTCACATGCAGGTATCAAGCCCATTTCTTGGGCTAATAAAGAGGATTTTTCATCTCTATCATGATTTAAAGAAGGAGGCGTCTGAAGGGTCAGGTCTGATGCAATAAGAGTGTCCCACGAAGAATGTTGAGGAGCACTGCCATAAGACTTTTCAGATGTATTTCTGTTTCCACACAGAAAACAAAAAAAGACTGTTTAATAATAAAGTGTTTAGTTATTTTTGTTTGTTTGTTTTTGTGTTCCTTTTGTTTGTTTGTTTTGTGTTTTGTTTTTTGTTTGCTAGGTTTTTTTTTATTTTGTTGTTTTTATTTTAGTGTGGACCAAACATGACGTTGTGCTCTATACTTGCATGTCATTGGAGTAGCTTATCAATGAGTGCTTCCTGACAGGTATTAGTGCATTTTTCTTTGTACCTCCCAGGAGACTTGAATAAGTACTATTATTGTTTTTTTGGATCGCAATCAAGGACTAAGTGTCTTGCCTCATAATACACAGCAAATCAGTCACGAAGCTGGGAATCAAACATACTCAAACTTGACTCCCTTTCTGGATCTGTAATCAAAGCACCAACTGTCAGTAAATTAAAATCTTAATAAAACCATTATATGTGAAAAACATACACATCTGAAGATGAATGAAGCAAAATCTATCTGGAAGTTTCTGGAATACTTTAATTTTTTTATTATTATTTCTTTTCCCCCCTGAAATCTTTCCATCAGAAATGCAGAACACATTTCCAAAGTACAAAGAGAAATGTGGACCGTTGAAGAACACCAACTCATGGAAATAAATGGGAGGGGAGTCTTGGCTCTCAATTACACAGATCCTTTGTCACAGCTCAAGTGTGTTCTTTTGGCCTGCAAGCGGGATGGTTTTCTCACTAAGTCAGGCACTGGCAGAGTTTTTATCTTCATCACTTTAATGGACCATGTCCATTATTCGATGAGTTAATTTCAGAAAGGGGGCCAAGTTTGGTAGGATTAACTGCCAGCTAAAGAAACAAAGCTTTCATGATCTCCTGTCTATCTTGCTTGAGGGGGAAATTGATGCAGCTTTCTATGTGTGTGCTCAATTCCAAGTGCCTTCATGAGACATGGCATGACAGAGGCTGCCAAGTGTTTAGCACAATAACTGGAACCACATTTTAAACACAATAAAAACCTAATGAAACCAGCCTCTTTTAAAGCCACCCACCTTTAGCACAACACATTAGAGGCTTTGTAATAGAAAAGAAAAAGGAAACAATAAAAGACATTTCCTTATTAAAAATAAACCCAAAGAACAAAAAAACACAGCACAGTATTAAAAAAAAAAAAAAATACCCTCTATGCAGGCTTACAAAAACAGGGGCCTTAATGGAAATAAAAATGCCAGTAGATTTAAAGGTATTGCTTAAAAAGCAGCAATGATATTAGAAAAGTTGTGCTTAAGGGAACTGATCCCCACCGTGGAGCTCAAGACCTTGGGGAAGGAGCAGGCAACACCTGAAGGTGAGTTGTACCCCTAGCAGAAGCATGGAGGGTCAAATCAGTGATCACTACATTGGCAACAGAGCCAATATTGAATGCTGAGGAGGGTTTTTTCTGTAGCAGTGGAAATCAGACAAAACTTCACCCTCTGACCACTTAAGCCAAGCAAAGAAGGTGCCTGAGGACCAGGAAGAAAGAGCTATTTTCTGTCACTGTGAGGATGATTTGGAGACACTGTCTGCTTCCAGGCAGTATAAATTTCTTCTCTCCCAGTGGAGCACGGTGTACACAGAGAGTAAGAGGGAACAGACGTGAGAGAAGAAGCAGGAAGGGAATGTGCTCTTGAAAGGGGCTTTTCTGAGAGCATTTGAGATCTCTGGGTGGCACATCCTGTCTTTCACACAGCTGTGCTTGCTAGATATTGGGCCACAGTTCAGGGGAGCAGAGCTCCTGATATTAATGGTTTTCCCTAAAAACAAGAGACAGGAATTTCACAAAAGCATTATGGAGTAGACAAGTTAAACAGTTTCAGTGTGCATTTTCCTTGCAGTAGAATTACCTGATCTCCAAGATGCTAGAAATGCTAAAGCTGAAGACTTAATATCTTATTAAGAGGGTTTTTCAGGTTAGTGCTCTAGGCAGCACCAAAGACATTTCAATTATCTGTAAGAAAGTGGTTTTTTTTCAGATTTAATGCATATATTTGAACATTTAGAAGAGGAGTTTTATATGCTTCTCTGGTCTTACAGAATCACAGAGTGTTAGGGGTTGGAAGGGACCCTACCTTCAGCTAAAGGAGAAAAGAGATCCTGCTGGGAAGGATGCATTTGTCTTTGTCTTCTGCTAGTAAAAGTTTTCTCTGGGAAACTTGTAAACAGTTTTGCAAGCTAAAGTGGCTCCAGTACATCTTTAACATTACACTGGTGGCCCAGATTGGAGATCCATAAATGGCTTCTTTGTTTCTCTCACAACGAAAAAAGTGTAGAAAAACATAAGGCACCTATAAAAGCTTTGAAACCTATGTGGCTTCTATAAATAAACATTTTTCTAGAATTTGGCACAGAGTCACATGTGTAGAAAAGGCTTCATATGTTCATAATACAGATATATAAAAGTGTTTTAGGCTGTCTTCCCTATACCTCACTCTCAGTGGATACAAGTAAGCAAATCAGGCCAATGGTATACTCTGGAACTCACCCCTCCCTTAATACTGTGGTTTTAATACTGTCTTTGGAGCTCAGACAGAAGAAGTAAGTCATGCTTTAACTGCATCTCATGTGAGTTTCTCCTTGTATCATGTGCAAAAGATATCAGTCAAATAAAATGTAAGACTATCTGACTCCTAAGCAGATGATATGATGATGATACTATCTGTTTGGGTTTTGTTTGTTTGTTTGTATGTTTTTTCTTTTGTTGTATGTTTTTTTTTTCTGTTTGGTGGTTTTTGTTTTTTTTGTTTGTTTGTTTGTTTTTTTGTGGTAACTTATTTTTCTGTGGCCTGAGGGATACATACTTGTGATACATAAGAAGCACCCATACTTACATGGAACTTCATTCACATTACTTTTGGTTTAGTGACAATGACATTTTTTTGTTGTTGTTGAGGTAGCTTTAGCTTTGTTCTTTTCAGAAGAACCAATTTCTTGGAAAAGACTGGATTGAATATAAATCAGCGTCCTGAAGAAGCCTACAATTTTTCCAGACATCTAGTCTGACAGTTTTAGGTCCCTGGGTGTCATCTCTAAGGAGAAAACTAGCAGTAAAGATGCCTGCAGTTTGTAAACAATGGCAAGAAGAACATCCTGACAGGAGGCTGTAATGTGGTCTTTTTTCTCTTAGTTATTTGCTGAAGAGTGAGATTTTTTTTTTCCTCCAGCCCCTTCCATGACAGAAGGATCCTGTTCTGTGTGTTGGAATAACACTCAACACTTGCCATTTCCAGAGAGTTCCTACTCCATGAAGGGCACAAAGAAAAGCCCTTGGGGCAGCTGCCTTGGCTTACTCTCCTACAAGTGGGATCTACAGAGACACAGCCCCATGGAACATGATTTAGCAGTTCTCCCATCACTTCAAAGGAGCAGTGACGTTACCCCTCAGGGTCTACACATCACAAAGAAGGTACAAGATGTTCCAACCTGTGGTCAGTGCACAGCATCTGCAAACAGTCTAGTCACAGCCAGGAAGTAAAGGAGTCAAGAGAGTGATGGTTTCATTTAACATGTGAGAAAGCCTAAGTGTAGTGGCTTTCCCTCAACACTGGAGACAGCTGCATGACCTTGCTGCTTTCCAGGGAGATCCCAAATAATTCTGCCTCCTGAAGACAGGGGTGAGCAACATCCAGCCTGTGCCCTCAGCTGGAAGAAGTATGGATGGAAAGACACAACTCAATGTATAACAAACCATGAAGTCCACTTGTTTTCAAAGAATAGTGAGATTTTCGGAGTTGCTGAATGGAGCTATTCCTTCAGCTTTCAGCCACTATCTAACCAGCTTTAAAAGACCAGGGAGTTTGCTTACAAATATTTCAACATAAGATTTTTCAGTTATGAAATTAGTCAAATGTGACTAGATAGAGCCAGCTGTCATGCAAGCCTCTCCCCATACTTTTGCCAGGCTGTCACTATGTGCAGTACCTATATAGTATGTTGGCTGTTACAGATAAAGGCTTTGTATAGCAATGCTGGAGACATGAGCTGGCCCTGAAAGTCTTTTGTCTTGAATCATATATATGTGGTCCCAAATATGAGAGATGAAAATTTATTGTCACCATAAAGAAGATGTGTTTTGCTGGTAAATAGACAGCATTTATAATGAACCCTGCATAACCCTTCAGTTCTTCAGTGATAATTTTTTTTTTGTTCACAGGATGAGTTTGATTAATAGAATCAAACAAACACATTTTCTGAGATTAAAAAATTACATTTTCACTTATAACGCTGAAGACTGATTTTACAGATATTTTATTTCAGGGAACTTCTCAGACAACTATGTGGGGTGATCAGCAAAGGGCAAGCCCATCTGCCCCAAACCTGCCCTTTAATGGAGCTTATTTTTAGTGGTTTCTTCTCCTCTCATTTGCTTCTGAATTTGCATCTATGCTTTAAAACACCGTTAGTATTTCTTCATTTTTAAGGTGAAAAATAGATAGGTACAAACAGAAATTTTGACCTTTAGGCTGTCACTGGTCTCACTAACTGGTGAAATAGCATAAACACATTGGCAAGAGAATGCAGTATTTTGCACTTTGAGAAAGGAGGAGATTTTGTAGTCAATTGCAATTTTGGATTTTACTTTCATGGTGAATTTTTTTTTTTTTTATTTTTTTTTTTTTTTCTGATCAAACTAAATCAATATTCATTTCCATAGGCATCTTCAAGGTCTCCCTCAGGGCCCTTGGGAGAAGATGGGACACTTGACTCTTTGTGAGAATATTGATGATGACACTCTTGGTCCATCTCTCATTGGGCAGCTGTCACATCACAAGAAAGCACCGAGAGCCAGCCTGTCTCCTGCCTGCCTTTACTCAAGAAGCCAGAGGAAAATGAAGATGGAGACCAAGTGTTACTTCCCCATGTTAGGGTTCAGGTCAGGTTTGAGGGCACTTTGTCATGGGGCTGGTCAAGCCAGGCAGGCTTATGGAAGTGAGCGTGGTTTGGCCTCTGATCAGTCCCTGCATGTTCTTTGGATAAACTGATGACTTCAAGGTCCAGAGATGCCCATGGAGCATCTTTCATCAGTACAGATAAAATACCCTTACTTCCCTTGTCTGCCACTTCCCAACCAACATCTGAAGCCTGCTGAAGCTTTTGTAGCAGCTACCTGCTTGATCCTGAAAACCAGCACCAAGCTTAATATGCTGTTCAAGTAGAGTGGGCCAAGCTCCCTGCTGGTGTAAACCAGGGGCAACATTTTACATTGCATTATATTTACATTAACCTCTGTGAACACATCCCAACAGGAGACTTGGCCCTTTAGCTTCAGGTGCTTTTAAGGAACACACATTAATGAAAATAAGACAACAGCAACATGAAAGCACACGTAGACTATCAGATTAAAAATTCTTTCTTACCCCAAACAGAGCACAAGGGGGAAGATAAATGGCATTTTGTTGCAAGCAGAGAGAAGATGATAAATGTGTAGAGTTCATGATCTAATGTGAGAAAATGTTTATTTTCTTTGCCTGGGGAAAAGGAAATCAAGTAAATCCAGCTAACTAACAGCTCAGCTGTTTTTCTCTACACTTAGTTGCCCCCACCTGATTGCATTATGGCAAGACTAGCTCACATCAGGGTAAACAGCTCATTCCAGACACAGCTTCACAGCAGGAGGGCAGGTTGAAGATGTTGTTGTGTTTTTGTTGTTTTCTTCTCCTTTAAGTTACCTCCTTCTGGTGTACCAGCTTGGTGCTTCTCTTTTTTTTTTTTTTTTTTTTATGTTGGATTTCATCTCCCCACTCAGTTCTAAACATTGGATGTCTCTAATGAGATCATTTGGACTCAGGTTTCAGTTAGCCCTAATGACCTAACACAAAGGTCTGAAGAGAAAATGGAACACTTAATTTTTTTTAAAAAAAATTTTCTTTCTTTTTTGAGGCAGAGATTGAAGAAGAATTAGGGAAAAAGAAAAAAAACAACAGTAAAATTAAAACCTTGGCTTAACTGAAGTTGTCAAGAGTTCAGGGGAGTGGTTTATTTTAGAAATCAGAATCGGGCTTTTCACTTAGTCCTTAAAAAAAAGTCATAGAGTTTATTCCTAGCTCACATTTTTATACTGTTTTTTCCTCCCTCTTCCTGCTTCAATCCATAAGAAGTTTCTCTTCGGAGAGGGAGCTGGAGAAATGAACCATACCAGGCTTCTCTAATGAGTGGTGGGACATTTCCCCCACCCCTGACTGCCCTCCCTTCATTAGTGTTGTTTTAGTTCCAGGTCTGTTAAAGAGTTTCTGTATGTCAGTGCTGACTAATGTCAGTCTGGTTTGGTCCTTGAACATAACATATTGGGCAGTGAATAGAGGTCTCATCCTGGTCCCTAGCTGACAATGAACCTTCCCTTAAAGAGGAGGTGGTAATTAGCTTCTCTGCTGGCATCCTTAGAAGAAGAAGTAGGGGTTGATTGGGATGTGTAGCCTGAATTGCCTACTTGCCACTAAAGGAAAGATCAGTGTATTGTTTCAGAATAATGTAAGAAAGGCTGCTGCTGCTCCCATTCCGACAGTATGGAATGAGATGGATCTTGCATGGTGTAAAAGAGCAATGGTCCATTGAAGAGAAATTCAATGGGTGATCTTGTCTGGTACAAAGGTTTGCTTCGATTCATGAATTATTCATGAGGCTCACTCATTTGATCACCATTTCATGCTCCTCTTTCAGCATATCATGCCCAGTCACATCACTGGTGAGAATTCAGTGCTGTCACAGGGAGAAGCTTTGAGTGGCTCCTCCTGGTCCCCATCCCCATCCCCAACCCCCTGTTCCCATCTCCAGTCCTGGGGCAGTGCCACTCCCAGGCCAGGGAGTTTCTCCCCTTCAGCACATGCATTGGGTACAAACACATTTTGGAGAGCCCAGGATGAAACGTCTGGCAGTTTTCAGGAACAATAAAATCACCACAAGATTTAAACATGTCAGGAACTAGGGACGAAAGGAGTTTGTTTCTTGGTAAAATTCTACTTTTTTTTTTGTTGTACCTGATAAAACACTTTTTTTTTTTTCTCCCCAAAATATTTGTAGGTAGTTTTCCTTTCTTGTCAGCTAGCATTCACAGCTATAATGACAATATTGCTGGAAAACAGTACAAACCACAGTGGAACATCCAAAAGCTTGGCTTGCTTCAGCCTGTGTTCTGCACAGCAGTCCCTGACTTTAATATCTCATCTTAACAGAGAACAGTTTCTCTGGGAAAAGCAATAATCACACAATTTTCTCACCATGCCTCTGTATAGTTGGAGGCTCTCAATGGGAAAGGAGGCAAGTAATCTGGACTTCTATTTTAATTTGATGTAACATTTTAAAAAACAACAACATTGCTGAAACGTTCAGATGTGTTCATGTTATTTTTGGTTGTGGACCAGCTTCTGTATGCTCAGAGATACATCACATTAGTGATTAAACTTTTCAAATAAGTAATATGGGAAACAGGGAAAATCAGGTTTTTCCTTCAACAGTCCTTTGTGAATCCTAAAACCCAGAAGAGAAAATGGGAAAGCTGTTCTGGGCATTCTAGGTTAATGCTGATTGGGATAGTTTAAGTGAAACTTTTTGGTTCTTCAAAGACTCCAAGTCCTTGGTCTCTTACACTGGAATGAGTCCTTCAGTGATAACCCAGGAGATCTTTTTCCATCCTGATCTTCCCCTAGAAATTCCCATGCTGAAAATCCCAGTTTCATCCTGACAACTAACCACCCTGTCAGTGATTATACACTTTCAAGATTCTTTAAGCACAGCAGAGAAACAGAAATACTATAGAAAGTCAGTTCTGGGAGCACAAAGCTGATGAGCACCACCAAATACTGTCTGCAGCACTAATGCCGTGGGCGGCCTCCCATTGCTTTCACCAACAAGACCATCTGGTTGTGGCTTCTGCAACTGTGGAGGGTTGGAGACCTTAGCAGGGGACATCACTTGAAGGCACAGTCCAAAAGTGGGAGAGGAACAACTGTGGAGCCAGAAAGACAGGGGGAGAGGGTGGGAGTAAAAGATGCTGTTAGGTTAATTACTGTAAAAAAAAACCCACAACAACCTTATTACATGCTAAGATCTTGACTTCTGTCTTATCACTCATTCTCCCTTTTTAAAGTGTGAATTTAATGCTTCTGTAAAATGCTTGAGTGGCAGGTCTGGGCAGTGATGGCTTGTCCCTAGGACAGAGGGAAGAAACTGAACAAACTTTCTTGCACAAGAGCAAGAGGGTTTCAGCTCCAGCCATTTGTCTCACTCAGGAGAAGCAGGGAGAAGAGCCCCTTCCAGGTAAGGAGCCCAGAAAATCCCACACCCATTCCAGAAACATGGCACTGGGTCTCTGTAGGAAATACTGCAACTCTGGACACCACCAAGCCCAGAGTGCAGCCAAGCAGTCAAGGGCAATTGAAGACCCAGACTAATTTAAGTGCATGGTTAGTTGCTTTGCCAAGTCAGGGATAACAAGTCAGTCACGTTTCACGCCCCTGGTTCGGATGTGTGGCTGAGCAGCACTTGAAACACGTCCTGCAGGGAGGTTTACAAGGACCCCTCTGGACCCATACTCCTTCACTGTGCCTGGACAGCTCGTTTCACGCCAGTGTTAATTCCAACTGCATAAAAATTGGCTGAGTTCGAGGGCAAAACATGAGGTTTGATGTGTTTCTCATTCCAACACAGCTTGTCCATGGATTTCAAGGTCCAGCAGCTGCACGAGATGGACTGGATGGTGGTTCCCGTTCTCCTGGAGATATGGCATTATCATTCTACTGCCAGCTCCGCTCCACCCGGCTCTGTCAACATCACTCATTGCCACCTTCCCACGCCCCTCCAAGTCTCTCAGTTTGTCTCTTTGAATCTTTCCTGGAGACTGCCAGGTTTTCCTCCAGGCAGTGGCTGCGCAGCACTGCCTGCTCAGGCTGGAGCTGGAGCCCCAGGCTGAGCAGGGCAGAGCCACATGCAGCTCAGCAGCCGTAGCCTTGGACTCTGTTGCACAGGCCAGGGCCAGCACATGGTTCACATCACATTGCTGTATTTTATTTTCCCTAAGTTATTTTTATTAATGGCTGTTTCTACATAGACTTCCTGAGCTGTGCTCACAATGCACTTGCTAGTGTAAACTCCAGTGCATTCACACCTCCAGCTGGTTGCATGGTTACAGCTATGGATTTCTATGCTTTAGCTGTCCCTTGGTCTGATTTTTGCTAAATGAAAGCTTGTGCTTTTTTTGAATTTTCACCAGAACTTGTGGGGAGTTGCACAAACCCAAACAGTAGCCCACAAATGGTGCCACAGAATCATCACTCAGATAAAACTTCATTTCTTAACCAAGCCCATTTTTGTAAAAAGATGTTATTTCTCCCAGTTGGAATGCATGCCTTGATTTTGTGCTGCATTTTAATTTATTTATTTTTTTTCTTGTTGAGAAGAATTTACTTTTCCTTAGATGTTTCTTTGTTTTCTCTTTAGGATATTGAGGTTTCAGAGCAGTGGTCAGCCTTAACTAATGCAGTACTGTTTCCTTTGTACACAAGGAATTGCGTTTTAATGTTTCTGTATAGCTAATCCTTTCCTTGAATAGATTTGAGAAGGCTGAAAGATCAATGGTAATAGGTTAAATCTACAGCTTGGAGCACCTCTCCTATGAAGACAGGCTGACAGAGATGGAGTTGTTTCAGCCCACTGAAGGGAAGATTCCAGGGAGACCTTTCACTAGCTGAAGGGAGCCTACAAGAAATCTGGGAAGGGACTTTTTACAAGGGCGTATATAGTGACAGCACAGGGGATAATGGATTAAAACTTGAGGAGGGGAGATTTATATTAGACATTAGAAGGAAATTCTTCACTATGAGAGTGGTGAGGCACTGGAACAGGTTGCCCAGGGAAGTTGTTGAAACCCCATCCCCAGAAGTTTTCAAGGGCAGGTTGGCTGGGGATCTGAGCAACCTTGTCTAGTGGGAAGTGTCCCTGTACATGGCGGGGAGGTTGGGTCTAGGTGATCTTTAAGGTCCCTTCCAACCCAAACTCTTCTATGATTCTATGATTCTAATAGAGATGAGTGCAGTTGACTTTTACAATTAGATTTTAATACACCTGGACCAATAACTTGTACCCCTGAAATTATTGATGAACTAAGGTATGATTTTATGATGTCTGATAGTTTTGAGTTTTATAGACTGCAGTCCATGGAAAACTAATATCCGAGGAGCATTCACATCTAGTCCATAGAATGGTGACTCATGGAATGTTCATTAGTGTTCTGCGTGTTTCCAGCTTCAAAGGTTGCTTAAAGAAAAATGAAAATAATTACAGCTTTTTTACTGCACTTTCTGCTGAAAGCATTTGTAGAAGTCAGCACAGAGATATCATAGTAACTGAGATAGAAATACATGGCTAGCAGGTTTGTAATACAGAGGGGAAGAACCTGTATAGAAATGTATATGCTTGCTTATAGTCTGCTCCCTACATTCCTGGATCCTTTTTTCTGGATAACAAATTCCTTAGAACAAAATGGGAAAATTACACTGTAAATTTTTTTTGTTTTAATTGTTCTATAATAATAAATTTCAGAATGATAGGGTTCATCTGCTTCCTGCTTACGATGGGCTGTGGAGAGTTACTCAGTAATTCTTACATGAAGCTTTAAATTCTACTGTCAAAAGCTAGACAAAATAACCAAAAAAAAGACTAAAATGTCATCCTGGGCAAGTTATGCTAGTGATTAATTACGTACACATGTTGTGGGTGAAGACTGACCCTTGTAAATAGTGAAGATGTTGTTATGGGCAAATTTTGAACTGCACTTTCCCATCTACTTATTAGAGAGTATTTTTAAGAGGAATTTAATGTTAATTCTATCTTGCATAAATTTAATGCTTGGGGAAAATTAGAAGTTACTAGCACTGACTTCTTCCAGGTGTACAACAAAAATGGGTTTGCAACATTAACTGTGCAGCAAATGTGCAGTGTTTTAGAAATATGCTTCATTTACTGTTAAACTAATTTTTATTTTTATTTTTTGTGGCAGGGGTGAGCAAGAAAGCATGGCTGGGCAGGAGAGCACATGAAAATAAGTCTTAGACCATCATCTGCTAGTCACTACTGCTGTTCCACACTATGCACTTGAGGCAAGAGCCAGACATAATCATCATCAGGAAGAGAAGAACTAAGAGCAGTTTTTTAAAACAGCTGAGAGAAAAATTGTTCTACATGTAGGCAAAGAATATCATGAAAAAAGCACAAATCAAAGAGAAGATAATTACAAAGAAAAGTATCTGAAATACCTAGCAGTCCCCTTGTAAGCAGAAAGGTGGAGGATTTGGAAATTAATAGGATACCATTAATAGGATACTATGCTGCCTGAAGTAAAACACTGTTTAGTTTTTTTCTCATCAGATAGCCAGTTTTATTGTGCATAGAAATGAATCCACACAATATCTCTGCCTAGATGAGTAGCTCAGATGAGGTCTGATAGGTATGCTAATCTGCATCTCAAAAGCAAAGAATGTCATGGCATTCAGATATGGCCACTTCTGTTTCCCAAGTCCAAATAATCAAGCACATAATCACAAGGGTTGGTTAGGAGGAACATGTTTAGATTTAAAATGAATTTGCAAGTTAGAGCTCTTGGGAAATTCCTTGTCTCTTACCTTCCAGTGGAATTTCACATTGCTGAAAAAAAACACTTTATTGTGGGAAACTGCAAAGGTGACATTAAAAAGTGCACTGTCTGAGAAAAGATACAATTCCACACACTGTACATGGGTATTGGCTGAACTGCTGACTATCTTCGAAAAGTATCTACAGGCAGATGCCTAAGGAAAAGTGTAGAAAACAACCACTTTCTGGGCTTGTTTAATAGCAACAAGTAGACCAAGGAAAAAGAATAAATATTCAGGATTATTTCTTGAAAACATCTTCTTTTGCACATCTATGAATTGTCGATTTTACGCTGTTGATGGCAAAGCATGAACCACATGAAACTAATTTAACATTATGCCAAATCATAAGACCAATATATGTTTTTTAATATCAAGCAGGGGAACATATAAAACTCATTTAGATAATGTGTTAAACCATAAGCTTAGTGCCAATTTTGCTATACATTTCTCAATGACAGCAGGAAAATGCTAAAAAAAATAATAATTCAAGAAGTCTTTGAAACATTCCCATCAGTCTGTAATTGCATTAAAGTTAATCCTAGAGTAAAATGAACTTATACTTCTTATTTTCCAAAGTTCGACTCTGTCTGTGAGATCTAGACTGTGTCTATGCATAGTCACTGTGACATGCTGGGACATGAAAGGTGTGAGACATGATTGTCCTTTTGACACTAACATGACACTTTGAAAAGATGCATAAGGGTGTAAAATCCAAATGAAAGTCCTGTGACGTGAGTGCAGAAATGAAATATTATCAATAGTTTATTGGCAGTGAAGTTCTGCAGGAATATGCCCAGCATTGTAAAATTTTAATTAATGACTTGAATTTCAGAAGAGTATCCATACCTAGTGAACTTTCAAATTATGTGAAACTGAAGAAAAATTAAGGATATAAGGTTTATTGAGGTTTAAAATTCAAGTTGTTATTGTAAAAATTGATGTAATGATCCAAAGAAAATGGATCATTAAATAGAAGAAATGGGTGCATCTAATGAGTGTTGTTGAAACTTCAGCTGGGCAATTTTGTTCTGTTTTTAGCACTACAAATAAAGAAAGTTAGGAATTGAGTGGAAGCTGAAAGAAATTCAGGAGAGGGTAATAGAAATGATCTGACATTTAGAGATTGGAACAGCTGGGAAAAACTGAAACAACTGAAGTTATTTAATTTATTAAGAGGCCAGAAGTACAAATCATAACCATTTTCAAACACATAAATAATAATGTGTTCAGAGGAAAAAGCAAAATAAGAGCTGTTGTCCTTGTTTCCTCAGTGTGGTATGAGTAATAATGGGATAAAATTGTAGAAGTTTTTTTTTAAAGTCTACTAGTAATAGGGAATATATTATTGTATTATATTACCTAGGGATGCTAAGAAAGTCTTCGACAGGAAATCAGGCATGCACCTGTATGAATGACATAATGGAATTAGTTCTGTTTAAGGCATAGGAATGCAGTATACAGTCTTTCCGTGATGTTTTTTAAGTCTCACCTGTACAGTTACAATGGGGAAATAGGGAACAAAGCACTCTAAAAGAGAGAAACCTTTTCAGGTGAAATAACAGTTGCTGTGAGTCATTAGATGCGAGATGGAGACCCTACAATTTAGTAACTGAATATGATCCAGAACTATATACATATAGCTTGCCACCCTCTTAAATGTCACAGAATCACAGAATCTCAAGGATGTGATGTCGTCATAGAAAAAAACTAATGTAGAAATTAATAGGAGAGCCATGAATAGTGTCAGAAAGTCTTGTTTGGTCCTCACCAAGGGAAAGATTTCCTATAAATTGTATATTCAAATTCTCTAGAGTTTACAAATGAGTTACAGAATTATAGCAGTACTGTGAACCTATCCAATGTCATGTTTTTAATTGAACCAATAGTTGAGAAAATGGCAGTAGTGGCAATTAATCATAATGATTATTTTTTTCCCCAGTTTTTCAAGGGAAAAAAGAGTTCCATAAGGTCAAATCTACTACAAAACTACTTTTGTTGGGGAAATGTAGCAAGACCATTAGTCAACACCGAGAATGCTCATTTTGGCTGAACCTGTATTACATAGGGAGCCAAAAAATGATGAATTTACAGATGGTTGATGTCAAGGCAAGTGGCCACATTCTTTTCCCTGGACTTTTCTACAGGAACAAAGCAATATTGAAATAATACCTTCCCTTCCCTTTCTGTCTAATACCAGCCTATGTTGTATCTGAACTATTTGCCTGTCAAGATCACAAAATAATTTGGAATCATCCTTAACAAGTATACATATGCATTGACAGGACTAAATAGATAATAAGGACAGTTATCAATTACTTGAACATTAATTACGATACAATGACTATCAGAATGTATTGTCATAAGTCAGTTTATCCGACCCAGTGGTATTGCTGGATAAAGCAGGACTTCAACTGTGATGGTCTAGTGAGGTTTTGGGAAGATAAATTCCGTTTTTTTAGGCGATGACTGTTTTTTGTCTTGTATGAGGGGCATGTGTGAGTGCATGTGTGTGTGCAGTGTCCTTTCCACTGGAAGGAACGGCTTTTACTGCCATGGGTAAGAAGGCTTGTGTCCCAAAAAACATGTTAATCCTTAAATCCAGTTTCCACAATGAGAAAAATCTACTTCTTCTAAGACCAGAAACTGGCTAGAGACCCTTTCATGAAAACCAAGTGCATGATGTCCATGTGTACTGTAGGGGGGTTGGACTAGATTACCTTTATAGGTCACTTCCTTGATTCTATGATTTCTATGAACCCCTATCTTTCCTCCTTTCTTGTATTATCTGAAGAAAAGCCAACCCTCCAAAACCCCCCCCCCAAAAAAAAACACCAACCAAAATGCAAACCAAAACAAACAAAAAACCCGAAAACAAAACAAACCTAACAAAAAAACCCGCCCACTCTGTATGGAAAACTCCTCACAAGGTGTGACTGAAGAAGTCTTTGTGCAGCCAACCACTACAAAGGCAGGCACATTTCATGAGCTGTGTTTATAACCTATTTTGAATTTGACCAAGAATATAAAATAACTTTTCTAATGAAAAGCCAGATAAAAACTCGATGGAGAAGGACCAGTTTCCTCTTCTCAGGGTTGTGGCAGCAGAACAGACCTTTGCACAGGGGAGATCTCTGCTAAGTGTACTTCGAGCATGTGAGGCATCCAGCAATGCCTGCTTTTGCTCTCTCAGTGCAATCAGCAAAATATGTATAGGCAGAAAGTGGGTAGTGGACTACACGTGTGTTGAGAAGATGACTATTTTCCCCTAAAAAATAATTGATAATTGTAGCATTGTCTATATAAGTGTAGATTGTAGAAAGCAGCAATATGTCATAGCTATTGGGTTCAAAGAGCAGCCTAAGACAGTGAATACCCAAGGTCTATATCACTGTCCTTCTTTTGAGGTAGTTGTTGGACTGAGACCCTAGATCTGACATGTCCTATAATCAATGAGAATGAGCAATCCACATCACTGGGATTCTAAATTAGCATCCAGAAGAGTTTCTTTGCAGTCCATTAAGCTCCCAGGCCAACTTTGCTCTCTAACTTAATGCCTCAGTTCAACAGTTCTCTAATATTAAATAAGGCCATATTATTTTCCCTCTTAAGTGTTAGGGAAATCATGAGCTCTTGAATGGTTTTTCCACAGCATATTAATACCAATAATATTGTACTTAGAATATACACTGAAAATAAATATGCATATCTAAAACTAGATGAAGGATGAATCAAGCACACAACAGTCTAAAAAATAATGAGGTCCTGTGACTGAAAAAATTCAAAGCCAGAGAAGAAAACAACTGATTTAAAGACCACTGCAGCACTAGTAGGACATACAAAAGAGGAGATGTCATTAGTTGGAGCAGTAGGGAGTGAAGTGAGCTGGTTTTCATGTGAATTATAAAATCTTGCACAGAGATTACTTTTACTCATGGAAATGATTATCCATGACTTAGCCTTGTTCTTGGTTTTCCATATTTGGGCCTCATCTTCCATCTGGTGTCATTTCAGCTTTTATTGATCTTTCTGGCAGTTGAAACTTAGGACAGCCACAAGCAAAATAACTGTCCTTATTCCCCTGAGCAGCATAGACTAGTTCTGTGGAAAATACTTTTTTATCCCCAGACATTCAATATTCTGAAAATGCCACTTCTTCCTTGAAATACAAACTCAGGTATCTTGTTTAAACAACTTTATGAAACTTCTTTTCATGTCTGATTTGAAATAATAATCAGCGTCTCAATGTTCCACATTCCTACAATGCAGTTTATCTACTGAAACTAAAGCTAAACATTTCACCTTTCTGTTCCACTCTTCTGAAAGCTCCAGGTATCAAGATGAATCAGTAAATACCCTATGAACAACACAGTTCAGAATATATTCCAGTATGAATGAATGTATATACACTTTTCATGGGGGGCTGAGTAGCCTGGGTAGCTGCAGTGTAGTCATAGGACTTCTCAGAAAGACAAACATTGCTGCTTAGTTCTCCCTTCTCCAGTTTTAATGCCTTGCCCTCAAAGCTCAGTCCTCTTATCTGCTTTTACAGCTTCTCACATTGCCCCTGTCAGTTCCACTGAATAAATGATGTCATCCTTGTCTGCTTGAATGTTTACTTCTTTCTGCACTGCCCGTGGCACAGAATACTCTTCCCAAAACTAATCCATCCTGAAAGCCATTTTTCTCTTCCTTCCGATCTACCCTCTAGGCCCACAGTAAAATGGCAGCTGCAAATGGCTAAGCAGATGCTAAGAATGTAAAAGCTTTTTAAAGTATCTGGCTTCTGAAGCCAACTCTGCAATCTCAAAATGAGCACCTAAACTCCCAACACAGGCATGGGAAGGCCCAAGCAGCTCAAGATATGACAGACTGTGAAAAGCAGAGTGGGATTATTAGTGTTCACCTTCGGAACAAGCAGCTTTCAGACCTGCTAAGGGCTGGTGTGTGTCTGAAAAGAACCACCACAGACTTTATGTCTTAGTTATCTTAGAGCTTCAGGGACACACCGCCCACTGCTCTCTGATCAAAGCCCAGAGCCTCCAGTGGAAAGAAGCCAAGAAAACTGTTTTCCTTTACAATGGAAGGAAGCAGTAACAGCAGCTGCCTCTGATGCCATGTGTTTGTACACCAGCTTGCTGCCTAAACTCTTCGAATAGGAAAGAGAAGTGGTTTCTTGAAAAAGAATATTCAAGAATGTCTATCATGCTTTGAAAGAAAGTAGTAGACCAAACTTCCTCTGGCAGGCATCTCCTCTAACAGATAAGTAATGAAACTGGCACCCCAAAACTCACCACAACAACCCAGGGAGAGAGAAAGAATTTACCTGTGAATGTAGATGGAGACTGTCCAGATAGGTGGGGAGATTCTAAAACTGAAAGAAACCATTAGGGTGAAGTTGAGGCTGTTTAGACAATTGAAAGGTTGTACCTTTTCAAGGTCTCTCAACCTCGGTCTGTCCCAGGCCTACTCTAGATTTGCTCCAGGTCTGTATCATTAGCCCCTTTAGAAGAATGGAGAAAGGAATCTAGGTTTCTAGCTTCCCATTTCCTAAGTATTTCTCCTCTAAAACAGGGCTACTTGATGTGTCTAAATTGGCAAACTCAAATAGAAAAAGAGAATCTATGGTTCATGGAAGGAAGGGATGGCCACTTGGGAGGAATATAGGACTGTTATTAGAGGATGTAGGGATGTAATTAGGAAAGCTAAGGCCTCCTTGGAACTAAACCTTGCAAGTGAGGTCAAAGGAATAGAAAGGGCTTCTTCAAATACACTGTGGATAAAAATAACACGAGAGGCAATACAGGCCCACTGCTGAATGAGGTGAGTACCCTGGTGACAGAGGATATAAAGAAGGCAGAGGTACTGTATGCCTTCATTACCTCTGTCTTTACTCCTGCAGACTCTCCCCCCAGCCCTAGATCCCTAAAGCCCCAGGAGACAGGACAAAGGAGAAGTTTGCTTTGTTAGAAGAGGGTTGGGTTACGGATCAGTTAAGCAATCTGGACATCCATAAATCAATGGGTATGGATGGAATGCACCCAAGGCTGCTGAGGGAGCTGGTGGAGGTCATTGCTAGGCCACTCTCCATCATCTTTGGTAAGTCATGGGTAACAGGAGAGGTGCCTGAGGACTGGAGGATAGCAAATGTCACTCCAGTCTACAAGAAGGGCAAGAAGGAGGACCCAGGTAACTATAGACCACCTCCATCCCTGGAAAGGTGATGGAACAACTTGTTCTTGTCACTATCTCTAGGCATATCAAGGATGAGGGGATCATTAAGAGTCCACATAGTTTTACCAAGGGAAAGTCATGTTTGACCAACCGTGTAGCCTTCTATGAGGAAGTAACTAGGTGGATGGTAGTGCAGTAGATGTGAATGGTCAGCTGCTGCATTGTTTCAAGGTATATCTACTGACTGAGATGTCATTCAGGTCTGTTGATCCTAATGCAGCAGATCCAGCACTATAGCTGTCCTCATAGATGCATGTCATGAGTTATCAGTGCAACTGTTCAAAGGTCCCCTCTCTCTCAGACTGTTGCATCTTCATTTTGCTGATTCATGGACTAGATTTTGGGAGGGCATAAGGGCACCTGATTCATGAAAACTCACAGTACTGCTATATAGGATAAAATACAAATGTGTTATTTAATGTGATAATCAGATTGACATAGCTTAACAAGAAATATTTCAGAGACCAATTTTAAGCTATACTATGGGGTCATTCACCCTTTTAAAAAGGGCATAATCATTAGTTATCATATCAAGAGTTACTTTAATGTTAGAGAAATATTTATAAAAAACTTTTTTTGTGTCCTGATGATAATTCATTCTTGACTCAATACTGTCTGTAAGACCAGTTTAGCCAGCTACTGTCTCAGGAAACAGTAACAAATTTTGTTTTCTTCTTCCCTCTACAACTATTAACATCCCTTTTTTTTTTCTTTGAAAACCAAGAAAGAAACAAAGTATTCTCAAAGATCACAAATCATTCCCTCAAATAATATTACATTTCTTCCTATAAAAATGTTACAAAAAACCTAACCTGTTTAAAGAGATGGGAAATAAGAACCTAACGAGATAAAACTAGGATCAACTACAGCAAATAAATGCCTTTCTTTAAGCAACTCAAACACAACTTTTTCACCAGAATGAGGGAACAATCAATTGCTTTTGCTTTGTAGCATGTTTCGCCAATACAAAATAGAACCAATTTAACCAAAAAGTTAGAGCTGGTAAAAGGAATGAAAAGGAGAAGGAAAAAATATTGGTAAGACCAGATATGTTCAATAAACATAAGCTAGGGGTAACGAGTGGAAATAAGAGTATTTACAAATAACGGCACACTATAAAGGTGTACTAATATCATGGTATTCTACTCCTAGGTCCAATGTAGTCATACAGATAAACTACAAGAGAAGATATAACTCCAAAATCTTCTTGTAAGTTATATATATTTGTTTGACAACAAAGATATAATATCTCCAAGCTAATGTCAACCCAATCTCTCGGTGTAGATATATTAGTTTAGATAGCAACAATACATCCAGACGGCATAACTCTGTCCCTTAGGTGACATAATTAAATGCATAATTACAACATTTCTGGTTTCTCTTGATGTATAGCCTTGTATTACCATAGTGAACCTTGACTATAACTTTAAGAGGTTTGCAAAAATGTAGGAGAATTTGAGGGAAATAGGGATTTATGTATCTCAACCTACTAATACTGGAAACAGTTTAGTAGCAGAACAAGCACAAGTTTGCTGTGCAGTTTCCATTTAATCACATACTATTTGTTACTTAACAAATTGAACCAAATACAATTAATTAAACAAACAAAATTAATCTTCTACAATAAGTATTATTGTTGCTATCCAAGAGTATGTGCAATCTCACTTCAGTTTTTCCCCAAATGGAATATATTTGAGAATCCCAGGAAATCAGAATGTGTGAGGAAGATCTATTGGCAGGTGTGGTTAAAGAGAAAGAAAGAAAAATATTGACCAGAACCTCAGTGTTATTTAAATTATCTTTCCTCCCCTTTTGTAATCACAAATGTGCAATGCAGTACAGTTAGAAATACTCAGTATGCTGGATGCTACAATTTTATCTTTCTTTTTAAGGAATCAGTGGATTGTGTTTTCTGCATCACTATTGTAGTCCTGTCTGATACATTTGTGTAAAGATTCAAGAAAAAGCTTTCTGGATAAAAGGAGTGCCAATTGTCTTTTTCCCTCATGGTTAGCTGCCAATCTGTACCAACCACTGTTAAAGGTACTTCCCTGCCAGACAATCTGTTTAATAAATATAATTTGAGTACAGTACTTAATGCATTTGCATTTAATTTCTCCAAGCTGTGTTCTAATCGGAACATCAACTCTGTCTCCAGCTACAAAATGAGAACCTTGCTTGTCTTATGCCAAGAATTTTTCTATAGTTACGTAACCCTCTTTCACCAGTGATAGATTTTTGCTCAACGAGAGTCTTGCTTTGAACATCCCTTGGAAGGATCTTGGTATGGATCTGCAAGCAGAATCCAGTTAACCATCCAGTTAACCATTGTTTTCTCTTGCAGCCAATCTGCTTTTGACACAGTGTGTAATTTCTCTGGCTGTCATGATTTATTCCATGGAAGATCCACAAGTGTCATTCAGGGTAAGATACAATTGCAGTTGTCATATAGGAAGCTTCCAGCTCCTAGTTTTTTCTTTCTTTCTTTTTTTTTTTTTTTTTTTTTTTTTTTTTTTTTTTTTCCCTAAGAAAGAGGCCAGAGAGCTCTCTTCCTTTGATCTTGTTTTAATACCTGAAAATTCCTCTGACATTCTTCAGTAAAGCACAAGGATCATGGAGTAATTCAGGAAGCTGAAGCTGCAGATTCAGCTGTGCAGATACACAGTGTCAACTATGCGGGGATGTGATCAATGGTGCAGAGTCTAGCAGACACCTGTAACTAGTGGCGTTCCCCAGGGTTCAGTGTTATTTAATATCTTCATCAATGACCTGGATGAGAGGACAGAGTATCAGCAAGTTTTCCCAGCTCTGCAGCCTGTCTAGAAAAAAAAATGCAGAGTCTTCAGGTGTATCAGCAAATCCTCCCAGCTTCACATCATCAGCAAACTTGCTGGGCAAAGATGAACCTAATGAAGTTCAACAAGAGTGAGTGTGGAGTCTGGCACCTAGGGAGGAAAAACACCATGCACCAATACAGATTAGGGGTTGACCTGCTAGAAAGCAGCCCCATGGAGAAGGACCTTGTGGTCCTAGTGGACAACAAATTATCCATAGGACATCAATATGTCCTCATGGCCAAAACAGCCAACAGTACCCTGGGATGTACTAAGAAGAGTGTCGCCAGCAGGTCAAGGGAAGCTCTCCTCCTCTCTACTCTGCCCTAGTGAGACCATACCTGCAGTATTGTGTCCAGTTCTGGGCTCCCCAGTTCAAGAGGGACAGAGATTTTCTGGAAAAAGTCCAATGGAGGCTACGAGGATGATTAAGAGACTGGAACATCTGTCATAGGAGGAAAGGCTGAGAGGCCTGGGGCTGTTTAGTCATGAGAAGACTAAGAGGGGACCTTATTAATGTCTATAAATATCTGAAGGGCAGAGGTCAAGAGAGGGACAGTCTCTTATCAGTGGTGCCCTGTGATAGGACAAGGGGAAATGACACCGAGTGACAACACAGGGAGTTCCACCTCAGCATGAGGAAAAACTTATTTCCTGTAGGGGTGACAGAGCCCTGGGACAGGCTACCCAGAGAGGTGGTGGAGTCTTCTTCTGTGGAGACTTTCAAGACCTGTCTGGACACATTCCTGTGTGACCTGCCCTGGGTGTTCCTCCTGCAGCAGGACTGTTGGACTCAATGATCTTTAGAGGTCCCTTCCAACCCCTATGATTCTATCATTCTACGCTTCATCCTCATTATTACATTTCTGCTGCTTCTGACCTGCTGCCTATCTTCTCCAGTTAGGATATAATCTCACTCAGGAATTTAACAGATTATCTCCTATCACAGAGGTACCCTAGTCATAACAGGAATCACATCATCATCATCATCATCATCATCATCATCATCATCGTCATCGTCATCGTAGTAGTAGTAGTAGTAGTAATAGTAGTAATAGACATCTAATTAATTCAGAAGCTCTGATGTTTTTTTCATGTATTTTGGGTATCTTGGTATTCAAGCTGACCCTGGGATGTACTTTCTCCTCTCAGATCTTGAGTGTGAGCAGTCTCAGCTGTTTCTCTAAAGCTTGCAAGAAGGACTACTTGGAGATCCTCCACAGAAACAGAAAATAGGAGTAAACCCAGCAGCCATGACAAAAATGGACTGAAAACATCTAGTGGCAGAGCTGAGACTGCAATGAAAGAGTCCATTTGGTCCTGTACTTGAACTACTCTAGCAAGGAATAACAGTGTCACTTCATGGGAAACAACACTAAATTCATTGCCTGTCCAGGAGTCCCATTTTTTTGCTTTTGCAACAGTCCTCTAGCAAGAGATTAACACTGTGGTTGGCATCCAGCTGGGTGTCATTCCAAAATTTCCTCCTCCTCACTCAACCCTTCAGATGTATTAAAATCTGGGTGCTTATTCCAAATCATCAGACCATATCATTTAACAATGTTTGGCAAGTTTTATTTATTAAATATTTTGCAACAAAAGCCTGTAAGGCAACAGAAAAGTAAAGCGTAAAATACATTTGACTTAATTGGCAGCAGCAGACTGCATGCGTCAGAAGGAATTAACCTCCAATAAAGCAGAATGTGCAGGAAACACAATGTACTATTTTGATATGGTCTTTCAAAGCTGCCGCTTCCTGGAACAGAGGCAGAAACACAGGTTGGCTAAGCCTGGAAAAGGCCATTGGATTTATGTCCTTGCAATAACTCTCCAAGGATCTCACACATACACATCTAGGAGTCCGGCAAGAAAGAATTCAGGATTCTCTTGCCGTATCAGGGATTTCATTATCTTTTTTGTCCTGTTCAGTGTTTGGATCCAAGGCAGATGGAGCAAAACATTGATGCTTCACCTCCAGTGATTCACCCACAATATCCTTACTCAGGCAGTGCTCTGAATATCAAAGCAGTGAGACCAGAGAGCTTATCCTTTATCAGTGAAGGTATAAATGACTGAGCCAAAACTACATAGTCAGTATCTTCAGAAACCCACCCAATATGAACAGATGTGCCTGAGAACAATGTATAGAAAGCTGAAAAAAGAAAGGATTTCATGTTATTGTTTGAGATATTTAAGGCTGGACAGAAACATATGGCTGTGGTAAAGAAGGACAAAGAAACCCTTGCCCTGTTTTAAATATTCATTTTCACTTTGCTGGGTACATGACATGGCCTCATTTTTCATGGTTGAAAGAAATAAAGAAACTGACTTGGAAAGAATGTCCTGTCATGAGTGTCTTGATAAGGATGCTCTCTTGTACAAATTGCACCTTTCCTGCAATGAATTCGCAGGCTTTTGCTAACATTAACAGTAATTTTAGTTTTCAAGAAGCACTTGTGGTAAACTGAGGCCTGGGGCTAGCAACACCTGGTGAGACACGTTAAAACAGGAGTTGATCCATTTCTACTTCTACTCAGTAAAATAAACTTTAGCCAGCTGGAACTTGGTTTTTGAATTGGAAGTCAGGTAAATGCTCATTCTTGTAAAAACAATTCATCATCTAGTTAATTTTAAAGTGTTACACTGCACTGATGTCAGTGGGGCTAAACCGGAGGTTAAATAAAAGTTCTTGTTTACATTATGTCTTGAATTTCATAGAATCACAGAATCATAGAATGTGTGGGGTTGGAAGGGACCTTTAGGGGTCATCTAGTCCAGCCCTCCTACAGTGTGCAGGGACCTTTTTAACCGGATCAGATTGTTTAGAGCCTCATCAAGTCTGACCTTGAATGTCTCCATGGATGGGGCCTCCACCACCTCTCTGGGCAACCTGTTCCAGTGCTTCACCACCCTCATGGAAAAGAACTTCTTCCTAATAGCCAATCTAAATCTACCCTGGTTTAGTTTAAGGCCATTAACTCTCATCCTACTACTACACACTCTTGTACAAAATCATCTCCCCAGCTTTCCTGTAGCCCCTTCAGGTACTGGAATGCTGCTATAAGTTATCCCCAGCACCTTCTCTTCTCCAGGCTGAACTCCTCCAGCTCTCTCAGCCTGTTTCCATAGGAGAGGTACTCCAGCCCTCTGATCATCTTTGCAGTCCTTCTTTGGACTCATTCCAACAAGGCCACGTCTCCTTTGTATTGAGGGCTCTAGAACTGGAGACAGAACTCTGGGTGGGGTATCACAATTTTCTAAATCGAGACAATAATTCAGACCACAGGGAGGCTATGCCTCCTTGCTATGCATTCTTTTCAGGAAGCAGAAGCAAAATCATTCTAGACTGATAAGATCTGGCCCCTCAGGGTCACATTGGTCATTCTAGAGGTACCATCCTGGTTAACCACCTTTTGAAAACAAAGTAAAGCAACCAAAATATTCTCACAGTATTGCAAGCAAAAAATTAATATCTGGTTTCCAGCAAAATTCTACATTTTTGTTTTACAAAGTTTTACATAAGTTACCAAGATCCACACCTTGTAAAATTTGTGTCTAGCAGGCCCTTCAATGACCTTCATGGCCTCTTTTTAACATATTCAAAAAATACCGAGCTATGCACAGCACCTCAAAATGGAAGTACCCTATAGCACCTGACAACTTGGATGATATGTGCCCCATTTGCTCAGTATTTAAGTTGTTTTCCCTGTATCAATAATCCAAGCAAAGCAAGTTTTACTTTTTGCAGTAACTATCTATTTATCTGCAGTTAAAGAGAGAGAATTGAGGACCAACGGTAACTATGCCTTGATGGTAGCTGTTTAATGAGGATAAATGGTGAGTGCTGTGTCAGCTTAGAAAGCAGCAGTAAAGTCTCAGTAAGCAAGTAGGCTGCCTCTTCCAGCTTCTGTTGCAAGATTCACTTTTATTCTCTCTCCATGACCTAAATCTTCATATCCTCCAGCCTCTCCCTCCCTTCAATGAGTGTCCTTTTGTGTTTCTGAACTCATCACTTCCCCTTCAAGTGTGCTGCTTTACATTTTTCTGCTGTCTTCTAGAAAACTAAGCTGTGTCCTCCTTTGTCATTATCTTCTTTACAGCTCTGCCACATCATAACTTGCTTCCTTCATACATTACTTTTCATCCCCTTTCTAATTGTCTTCTTGCCGTGTTCTGAAGATGGTCACCTGCAGATGCTCTTCATATCCTCTCTTTCTTGCCCTCACCTTGCAGAGACCTTTGTAGTTAGCTTTTTTAAACTAATTTTCTGCTTGACATAATTGTTCTTCGAGTATATAAACAGAGTATTGGACAAGGCAAGTAGAAGATAGTAAAAGATATTTGAGTTCACAAATAGCATTGTAGCATGCTAGATCAGGGAGATGCAGCAGGAAAATTTGTTCTCTTTGAATACAATGACAGAACTTCTACTGATTTGAGTGTTAATTGCCCATAACATTTGTGGGGCAGTTTAAAAACTGCCAGCTATAAGCACGTGTATTAATAGAATGGAGACGGAAGAAATTTCTCATGCCTTTTCAAAGGTACTTAAGGCCAGATGAACAATTATACCAGAGACTTTTCCCCTCTTCTGGAGCAGGTCACCTGGAAAAGCAGAGAGATAATAGGGTCCCTGATCTTTTTCTTGCATCGCTGGCTGGGGAGATCCAGACTGGGATAAATTCCACCAGGCAAACAGATGACATACAAGCTGCATTTGTTTCAAGCACTGCAGAAGAAACACTGGGCTTCCTATATACTTCATTTATACAGGACAGATGTATTCCATGTTATCTTGGAGCTGGCTAACATTTTTGGATTTTTTTTGAAGTACAATGGACTCCCCAGAAAAAGTAGATTATTAATACATAAATATCTTCCTGCTCAGTACAAAACTATGTCCCATCTTTTTCCCCATCTCTCTTCTTTTCCCCTCATCTTTCTGCCACAGCTTGTATAAAACCATGGTGATCTGACTACTAGTGTTGCTGAGTCAATTTTCCAAACATTTGATCTTTTAATAAAGGTCTATATTATCAATATGGTTTTTCTTACAGGCAAAAACCCAACAGTAGTTTGTATTACAGCATGTCACTCATGGCACTCCAAAGCTACTTTGGGATTAATAGTTTCCATAGGGAAAATGAAAACAGATCTTTTGCTCATGCAAAATGCTTTAACACATTTTAAATTGGTAGTACTGCTCTGCATAAGCTGAGAATATGAACGAGTGGCTCTTGCTCTGTGTCACAGAGAATGTTAACTGCCATAATGAAATTAAGATTGCACTAACATTCTGTTACACTCCTCTTGCAACTCCTATGGTGTATTCACACCAGTTTTTCCTACACTTCACAGTAAAAAAAAAACAAACCAAACAAAAAAACCAAACATGATAGATTGCTTGATAAGCCAAAATTCACTGTGATTTCCACACTTTATATTAGCTCTGAAACTTCTGCATTAGTGTAGTGGTGATGTGGTTCATCACTTTTCCATAAAAGGCCAAACATACGGGTTTTTTTAGGTTGACATCTATGCTTCCCTTTGTTTCCTAAAAATTGCCAGGTAGCTTTTACTGAAGGGCTTTGAGTAGGGTCTACTTAGTAAGAGTAGAATGTTTCTAAAATTATGTTCATGCTTACTGTTACAAAATAACAAATAATGATGTCATGACCTCACAGAACTTAAATAGAAGCTGAAGGCATCTGCACCAAATAATCTTTCATTGACACAAGATAAATTCAACATATGAGTTAGCTGAGGAGTCTGGTGGGAGACGATACTGTGAGGCAGAGCAAGTTGAGGATGAGTTAAGGTGGTAAGCCTCCTTAACCTAGAGGACATGAACAATTTCCATTATCAAAACTGAATTAAGACCATACTTTGACCCAAGGGACAGTACTCATCTCTTTATTCATACCTTGATTATTGAGTGGGAAATTCCTTCTTAAGTACAAACTCTAATTTTATGGCAAATAGCAAAAGAAAGTTTGCACAGAGCTCTACTCCTTCCATGAGCAAAGGACACTCTGCAAAAAAAAAGAGGATAATCAGAAAATAACATTTCCAGTGAGGGTTTTTTCTGACTAACTTGGCATTTTCATTATTTTCAGTTATTTCAGGGCAGAGATGAATAATGAATGTATTTTAAATAAATAAGGAAAACACTGAACTCATGAAAAAGATGACAAGAGAACAGTATCTCGTTAAGACAAAGAGTACCTAAAACAAATACCAGAGCTTGTGTGCTTTCTAAACTTTGTTTTTAAAACTTTCAAAGATTTTCTTCAGAGGTGGCTTAATTAATAGAGCTGACAGTGCTGGAGTAGTTACCAGGGTTGAAACTGTCGCAACCAAGTCCTAGAAAGAGCTTGACTCTACCCTGAGAAAGCAGATGGGGATGCTCATCAAAAACATCTCCCTGCCCAGGAGACTGGTGAGGAGTATGGTGCTCTGATACTACACACGGTGTCAATGATCTGCTGAAAAAGAGTTCAGAAACTAAAAAGCATGAAGTACTCACAGATGGAGTCCCTCACCCACCCAGCCCCCAAATGACAGAAACCAAACATCCCAAACTCTCACTCTGCCAATGACTGCACTCCCAGCCTTGATCCCACCATACTGCAAGGTGACACCAAGAAAATACAGCAGAGCTCAGCAGCAGAGGGAGGTTAATCTCAGAAAAGAGCTGGTAGGAGGGGTGATCAGTCCTGAGACACTACAGCAGCGAGCATGAAGCTTGACAGTTCACAGATGCTTCCAAGGGAGCCTCACCACAGGCCTTTTAAAAAAACGTAGTTAGACTTGGAGACCAGTGGCTTATACATAATGATAAAAACAGTAAGCAAAAATGTCAGCACTTTTGCAAACTGTTTTCAGAAGCTGGTGTTAGGCATATGTCAATGAGAGAAAGAGGAGCAAGAAAAAAATAACCATTACATTTGAGATCTACTCCAGTAACATAAAGCAATAGCTGCAAAAAAACCCCAACAAGTCATAGGGGTCATCTGTGTGGTTGGATGAGTTGGTCCCACCAAACCAACCCACCCTACAAACCTTCAGAAGGGAAGAACATGAGGGGTCGCTAAGTTATCTATCCCGCCAGAGATCTGCCACCTTTCCCAGGAAATAGGATTTACTTTCCAAGCACAAGCTGCAGACATACTGGGGAAAGTGGTGAACCCACTCTGGAGAGGACTAAAAAGAAGAAACCTGATGTTGCTGCAGAGGAACTTGTAGATGTTGAGGCTGACTGTGTAATAGCAGCTGACCACACTCAAAAGCAACTGGGAAAAGAAGCTTAAAACCATGCTACAATTGACTCCTGGACCCTTGGTCACAGCATGAGATTTCACAGAATGGAAAATAGCCCTTGGCCTACAGCCCTACATCCCTGAGGCTCAGTGAGGAAAGGGTTGGCTCCCATTATCCCCTCATCCATAACCCAGCTCCTGGAACTCCCTTCTTCACAGGGATCAGGAGAAGGACGCCATCTGCTTCAGGAGTAGAAATCCCACCTGGGTGGCGAGTACTAATGCCGTGGTGCCTGGGGGCACAATCTGGACCAGAGATGTTTCTGTTCATTTGGTGGTACACACAGCCTGAAAGTGTGAATCCCCCCTTTTGTCTGTGGGGCCCATGGCATGGTCCATTTTTAACTTTTAAGGATATTCTGGGAAAACGAAAAAAAAAATAAAGAAAAAAGAACAGAACCAAGGCATGGTTTTCTCCATTACCATAAAGAGGGCTTGTGAATGCATGGTATTAGTATCCCAAAAGCTATTAAACTCCTTAGTGATGGGAAACAGATGGAAAATAAGACAAAAGAATTCACAACTCATGTTAGACTGAATTGAATTCCTTTAATTTCACACAATGAATAACAGATGAATAGGATTAACTTTTTTTTCCTTTTTTTTTTTTTTTTTTTTTTTTTTTTTTTTTTTTTTTTAGTTAAGTGCTCTATACTGTGCTAACCTGATTTGGTAGCGAAAAGACTGAGCTTTGTTTTAGAAAAAAATGTTTAAAAACCAACATCTAAGATCATGAAGGAGCATGACATTAAAGCATGCCAGATGTATCTAAGCCTCAAAGAACATCAAGTCCATATCCATTTTTAAATGTACAAAAATGCTTCATGAATAAAAACTGTTACAAAAAGAACATTTCAAACAATGTACAAGTTTTTTTTCTTGCTCTATATTCAATAAAATACAAATACATTTTTTGCTCTAAAATATTTTTACATACAATCAAAGTAGAACATGCAAATTACACTTTAAAAAAGGCTTTTAAAAACCACTTATGAATACAAACTAAAAATTAGCCAGCACGACTTATAGAACAATCTTGTGCCCCATTCGTTTGATTTTTTTAATTTTTTTTTGAAATACAGTATATACATATTTAACACTTCATGTGCATTTATTATTTAAGAAATAGCTTAAAAAAATAAAGAAAAAGAAAATAAAAACAAACCAACATGGGATTGAACTGATCCCCCATGTTGTCCAATTGGCAGCTCTTTCAATGTTTTAATATTTTTTTTCTTTTTAGTGTTTTAAACAACCTAGGCAAGCATCTTAAGGAGATGTCAAATATGTGTCCTTTGTTGAGATGTGCTTCTAATTATCTCAGAACTGCTACGCCCCAGTTTTTGGATGATATGGAACGAAGAGGCATTGTAAGGGCATGATGTTTGTGTTCTCAATTCAAAAACCATCTTGCTTTGTTTTTTTTTCTTTTTCCTGTCTTTTTTTTTAAATTTATTTTTTTTTTAGTTGTTGTTCTTTTTACTCTTCAGGATACTACTTAAATGTGCTTAAGTGCAGTCCTGAATCAGGGCCTGTGAAAATAAGAGTTGGGGAAATCCTTGGGTATGTGGAGCAGCGATTCCTGTTTATTTGTCATATTGCTGTAGCGCTCAGAATCCCCATGATGAACCAGCACCTTATTGTAACAGACGCTACGCAAAAAATGTAACAACACAAACAGAATATTCTACACGAATGGTCCAAAGCATTCCTGTCAAATGGACAGTCATGGGCCACGCTGTAGGATACCCAGTAACCGATGACTATTATAACTTATTTTTTTTCTTTTTTTTCTTTTTTTTTTTTCCTCTTTTTTTTTGTTTATTTTGTTTTTTGTGGTTTTTTGTGTTTTTTTTTTTGAGTTACTGAAAAACATGCAAGGTGCTTCACAGAAAATTTAATATTGAAGGGCTCAAGAAACTGGCAGTATGAAGCTCTCAGAGACACAAGTGATTGTTTTTGTGTTGTTTTTTTGTTTTATTTTGTTTTTAACTCTCTCCCCACATGCTTGTCCTTGTTTCTGGTTTTATGCTGGGTTGAAGAATACAAGACCCAGGGAGAGGATGCAAACCCATGGCCTTATTTCATATGGCTCACAGCCATATGATTTTGTTTTACTTTTTTTATTGAAGCATGCTAACGTGTGTTAATCTGTGACACAGCAGAGGTGTTTGAAAGGTCTTTTTGGTCTTAATAAGCAAAAGGGCTTTCAACCCAGTTTTATACAGCTCTTAGTAATGTGTGGAGAGAGTTTAAGAGCTCCTCAGTAAATCTTCCTAGTGGTGGGGGAAAAAAATAAAAATCAAAAAGCTCATTACTGGAATATTGTTGGGTAATAAACTGCAGGAGTGGGATTTTAGCCTTAAGCCCTAAAACTAAATCCTTTATGATCTGCATGTAGTACATCGCCTTATAATATTATTCTGTCAGCAACTTGCTTATCATATTTATAGACTATGCAACATGCAGAACACAAATTCTGAGTGCCATCTAACAGTATTTTCAGCCTACTTTCATACAAATTAACAAGCTAATCTTCCTGCCAGCCAGGACAGGCTGCACCAGGCTGTACTGCAGCACTGAGACCTACCAGCATCATCTTGCAGTGAAAAACAAACCTTGGGAGTCTGGATACAGCCCATCTTATGCTGACAGCTTGCAGCTACCAAGTTGTGAATGCTATACTTGGCTTCTTTAGGACTAAAAGGACCTCTTAATTTTTTGGCTCAGTGAAGTGTATATTGGGTTGTACATCAGAGTGGATGCTCTCAGTAAGCATGGTGTCTCTAGCAGCACTTTGGATGGTACTTCTCAGAAGGATAAGAACATTTTTTGTTTGTTTTTTTTTTTCCCCCAAAGCTCAGGAGCATGGGAAACAGCAGCCATTAAGTGATCCTCTCCTGGTGAGTGGTTGCATCCCAGCACATCCAGAAAGGTCCACCCCAAATCCAGCCCTTATTGGCACTCTGTAAGATCTGACATGTATTGATGCCACAACAGGTGTTCAGTGACAGAATCTGGTCCTATCAGACTTTTGCTCCACTCACTACACATTGAAATGTCCTTCAATGCTAATAAAGAGATCATTGAAGATAAAACTAAGGTAAAGTTATCATCTGGCTTAGTTTCAGCTTATAAGGCTACCTGGAATTACAAACTTACAGTTTTTCTTGCATTTCAAACAACATTGTCACATACTTTGAGGAAGGAGAGACAGAAAGAAAAAGATTTCTGAATCAACTAAACCTCAGACCAATGTTTTTTAAGGAAGAAGGGAGGAGCTCAAAGAGGCTTACCTATTTTTATTTTTATTTTTTTTGCAGACTTACCATTTCAGTCAATAACACTGCTAATTCAAGAGAAATGAAAAGCAAAATTGGTTGTAGCAGAATGCAATCAGCCAGTTTATTTCTAAGCTGCATTAATTGGGAAACAGAAAGCGCAAATGAGTATGATGAATGATGCAAAACAATATGAAACAAAATTCTGTGATCCATCTTATCAGTTTTAAGGAGATAGGATCTCAAGATTTGTTCCAGCCTTTAAAAAAAAATTTTAAAAAATCCCCTCTCCCAGCCCCCCAGCCCCAATCCAAACCCCAAATGCATTCAGTTTTAATAAGCTAAGGTGCTATCACAGAAGAAAAATCAGTCTCTAAAAATAATGAGCTGTATGTTTACAGTGTCCCTTAACACCATAGTCTTGATATGATTTTTGTAAATAAATAACAGAATAGAAGCAAAATATTTTTGTGGGGACTTTTTTGTTGAGTGTGTTGTTTTGATTTTTTTTTTGTTGTTTTTGCTTTGTTTTGGGTTTTTTTTTAGTGTCTATGTCGTGCTATTTGAAGATTCCTTGGCATTAAGCCAGTTCAAAGATTTTCTCAAAACAGGGAATAGTAGTTGACTTGTAAATCATTAAATAATTCCAATCTCCACTCTCTTGCTGGAATTTTCCCTCCCCACTCCCAATTTAATATCCACCTCACCATGCCAAGTGTTGAGTGTCCTGAAGGACTTTAAAAAGAAATTAAACAAATTTGACAGTATCTATTTCAGATTTCAACAACTGACTTTAAAAAAAACCAACAAACCAGAATTAAAAAATGGTACTGCAATGTAACAGCTTCATGTTCAGTCTTTGTTTTAGTTAAAGATTTTTAATTGGGCTGTGGAAATGGAGACTGGGCATTTTACCCAAGTTAAATCAATGGCTAACGTACAACTCGAATGAGAAATGTACAATTTGAACTGACCATTTAAAGAGACAATTTGTCACACACGGTTTGCATCCATGCAGACTGAGAGCTTTATAATTACATTATGTACAAAAAAAAATTAAAAAAAAAAAAAAAGAAAAAAGTTTTAGTTTATTAAGGCAACCACAACTTGGAGAACATGTCCAAAGTGGCATTAATACAATTGCAGTGGTGATACCCTTTGAACATTTTTATTTTCAGATAAGAACACTTATTCCTTTTTTTTTGTAAGAAATAATTGCCAAGAAATAACCTATTTTCCATAGGGCTTTGTTCTCTATTTTTAAAAAAACAATCTACTTTATCTATTTTCTTTAAAAGAACATACCAAGGCATTGCTACCCAATAGAGATAATTCACATCCTGGGTTTCCCAGTTTCCCATCAATTTCACTGGGAACTGCAGGTGATAAGAACTGGTGGGTTTGGGCCCTGTCTTTTTACTCCAATTTTTCTGTCCTATTTTTTTTCTTTTATCTTTTAATATTCCTTTTTTTTTTTTTTCTTTTTCTTTTTTTTTCTTTTTGGCGATTTTGTCCATGTTTACTATAACTCTATTCCCCAGAAGTGTCTTGCTGTTCTTTACTCATTATGTACTGAGCATCAAAAACAACTTGGTTGATGGATGACCCCTTTTTCACATGCCATTGAAAATGCCAAGTTGCTTTACAGAAATGTGCTATCATAACTGAATATCCATGTACACCTTATTTTAAATCTGTGATATTCCGTTGTTCCTTGGGATAGCACTCGGAATGAGTGTGTGCGCATGTAAGGCTCTACTTTTCTATTGCCTATATTGCAGCTAGTTGTAACTAGGCAAGTAAATGAGAAAGAAATACATAGTTCTAGCAGAAGGCAGGCATTTGTGGTTATGGTGCCCCAAAGCCTGGTAGGTATATAAAATTGAAAAAAAAATAAAAAAAAAATAAATTCAGACAGATTATAATCAAGATCACAGTTGAGAAAATTACATTATTTTTTTTGTTGCTTTTTGTTTGTTTGTTTCTTTTTTTTTCCCTTTTTTTTTTTTTT
>NW_009954546.1:1227907-1231945 GCF_000747805.2 Chaetura pelagica
CTTCGCTTTCATTCCCTCTGCCTTTCCGGTGCCGCTTCACTTTCACATCCTCCTCTTCCTCCTGCGGAGATTTGCTTTTCCTTTTCCCAAGCCTGGGTGTACGGGGCAGAGGGAGAGGTGGAGGAGGTGGAGGAGGAGGAAGAGGAGGTGGCAGAGGTGGCGTCTCTCGAGCCATGTGTATGACAGCTTCGATGGTGGCCATGATTGTATCTTGAGTGGCTGTTTGCTCCAAGATCAAAGGGTTGAGTGTCGGTCTCTGACCTCTTTTGCTGGGAAGGTCAACACATTTTTCCAGAACGGGCATTTGGTCTCTGGAGTCTTCATCAAAGGAGAGGGGTTGCTTCCGAGGACGCCCCCTCCGCTTCTTGACAAAGTTATTGCCTGTCTTTGATTGTCTCTGCAGCCTCTTGGCTTTCAGGATCTTGTTCACATGATCCAGGTTCTTCTTCGTGGACAGGATCTTGGTGTAGTTGCACATCTTGCGCACCTCACACTGGATTGCTTCAATTTCACGGCGCTTGAACCTTTTTTTCAGTGGAGGGCTGGCTGTTGGGAGAAAAGAACAGAAACAGGGGTAGGTCTAACAACAGTGAATGGAAACCTTCCTTTGCACACTTTCTGTGTCATGAAGACTAGATGCTTTCAAGCTCGGTAGACTGAATGCAACTGCTGAAGAATTGATGGCTGCAAGAAGGACTCTGCATAGAAAAGCAACTAAAAGAACATTAAAAGATTACTACAGACACAGAAGAATTGTTGTTACCTCCTGTTTTACTGTCCTACATTAAAATATAGCTTTGACTATTAAGCAGTCTTCAGAGATTTCTCTGCATTTCTCTCCTCTTCTAAAACAACAAAGCTTTTCTACAGAAACATTTTACCATGGGTTGGCTTCATTCTCACTTCTAAACCTCTAGTGGGAGAGAAGGAAGGGCTGCTTAGCAAAGCTGTCATATTGACCCACCATGACTATTAAAATTCCTGTACTTCAAACATATATTCCTGGTATCTTCAGTCCAGCCTTTAATTCTTGCCATAGATGCCAGTTAGTACAGAAGTGTGTGCTATGGAACCCATTGGCACGAGGGGGACACAAGCTGTGTGGGTCACTTCACCTGTGGCAAATTCATTCCCCCTGCCTGAGTTTCTTTGCTATCATTTCTGCAGACACCAGTTGAAACTACTCAGTCATATAATTGACTTTAATGGTCCCTAAATTAAGCTTACTCCTGGTTCAGATCACTTACTTTAGATCTGAATGAAGTCCAAAGTAGTTAAGTCTCTTGCCAAGGTCACATTGTGAGTCATTGTCAGAGCTGGAAAGAGTACCCAGCATTTCTTGGCTCCTGGTGCTTTGCTTAGGACACAAGACCTTGCTTGTTTGTTTTTTTTTTAATTGTCTCATTGTCCTTTACTGAACATGGCATCTGTTCAGAGCTCAGGATTTGCACATGGATTATAAGTAACTACCCCTTTGTGAGAGAAACAGAATGCATTAATTCTGCTATTGCAATAACTGCTGCTTCCTTTTCCTCCTAACATAATCGTTCTGCCCTGCTGGAAAAAGAAATTATGGAGTTCAGAATTTCTTTTCATTAAAGAATAAAACATCCCACTAAATTAACCTCAGCCCACATCTTCTTGCAAACTTAATTTTCACCTGACTGTCAAACACTCATTTGGGTTTGAAATCCTTGAAATTTCCAGAGCGGCCAAGATTTAGAGAAAGGTTCATATAGGGGTTATCACTCCCTTCATGGCTAACAGGCTAATCTTCTAGCAGTAGTTTAAATAAAGTTGCTATTGTAGCATTTTCTGTAGATAACCAGGAGCTGTCAAGTGGTAGATTCTCTTCCTGCTCACTATGGGCTATAACAGATTCAGCATACAAACCTCACTCACTGTCCCTCCCGCTCGGAGAACATAAATTACTGGCTCTTATACCAACATGTTGCTTGGATTCAGCAAAGAGCTTGCGTAAACAAACCCAAGTTACAATGCAAGAAGTAGGAGTGAGTCATAAACAAAACACAGACATATGCTTTCTTATAAATAAAGACCTGGATGGCCAACTTCCCAAAGTCTGGTTTTCATTAATTACAAAACAAAATACATTTTCCATATGTAACCCACTCCCAGCACAAAAAAAAAAAGAAGAAAAACTAAAACCCTCTTGCAGTTGGTGATTCACAGAGGACAAAAGAAAAGAGGAATGCAGTCATTTTGGTACCAAAGAAAAAGAGAAAGGAAATTGAACATCCAAGTTGCTCAGGATAAGCTAATTAGTTGCACAAAGTCCCTCTCAAGTAGGTCACCCTTAAAGAGTGTGGATGCAAATGCCCTAAGGCCAAGTGGCAGACAGTTATTTCTCAGTCAGCTGATCAAAAAAAGGTTATATCCCTGTTATGCAAAATGATTACTCTCATCTTATCTCACTGATGATAGACACATATAGTTCCAATATTTTGAGCCCTAAGTATTCAACTCCTTTGGGAAGATACTCCAAGATCCTGAGAATAACTTAAGGTCAGAATATAAAAGAAATCAAACATTTTGCACAGTCTTCATATTTGTTGTCCATCTTTTACCTTTTATTACTATTGTGAGGGCACATTTTCAAAACTAAGTTTTTAAAATACCCATATTCAAGATGCATTTTTTTTTTCCCCAGAAAGCAAAGTTTATTTTTTTCAGTTGATGATGGAAATCATGAAGCTGGGAATTTCAGAAAAGTACTGGAAAAGCTGCAAGATTAACAGTGAAATCAGGATATTTGTCATTGCTCTCAACTTTCATTGGATGGAAAGTAAGCCAGAGGATAGGAATCAAATGTGAAGGAAAGCATTAGCCAGGTATCAGCAAATGATTTGTCTTTTCTTAGATTTATCTGTAGTTTCTTGTTCTGCAGCTTAGTATTGTCACTCCATCCTAGTCAGTAGAGATCTGGTCTGTAGAGGATGACCTTTGTTTCTGAAATGGGAGCTCAATACAAGTTAAGGTCACCATAGACATGCTTGTGACTCCCTGATACTTGATAAGGAAGGGACAGATCTCCTGTCCACCCTGCCAAATTCAATCATGTCTTAGGCACTGTAGAGGTCCAGTCACCAAGGTTGAGTGTTCTAAGTGGAGCTCAGTAGTGAGTAGACAGTGCTTGAGTACAGTAAAGGCAGGCATCTGTTTTCTGCCAAACTTTCTAGTTTTCCAAAATTAATTATGCGGACAGATACATGTATTTATTTTTACTCACATGTAAATCTTTAAGCTGAATATCCCTCTCGGTGTCTTCCTTCACATTGTTTAGATACTTCTCCTAAACCTCTGCAAGCAGACAGACTGTATTACATAGTCTGCCAATAGTCAAAATGCATGTACTGAATAAGTAATAGGCTTTCAAGTCAAGTTTTTTAAAGGAGATATTGGGAAAACCAATATTATTTTGACTACTGAGAATCAGGGACATCTGATTCTAAACTTGGAGTATGGAGACCATGAGGAAAAGAGCCTGATGAGTCTGCAGGGGGAAGATTTGATGAGGTGTGCATATGACAAAGTATCAGGGAGATCTGCCAAAATAATCCACTATTGAAGTGAGAGCCATTAGGTGTTATCAACTCATCTGGAAGCTCTTGGTGAGCAATCTTGAATAGAAAATATTTTGCTATATTGCTATGTAATATACTGTTCTGCTGAAACCCAAAGCAAGGTAATAATCTTTTCCCTTTTATCCAGACAGACCCTGCCCAACTCTGGGCCCAAGTTGGTCTGCATTGTTTTTAGGCTTTGTTGTTCTCTTCCTGCATGTACTTTACTGTTTGCACATGGAAAATTTGATTTGGGAGGAAGATTTTCTTCTTTCTTTATCTGGTGGAATTAATCTAAAGGAGTTTGAAGATGAGGAGGGAAATAGTATCACTATGTATGCATTCCTAAAAGGGAATGTAGTCCTACAGAGAGGATACAAGATGATGGCAACCTCAAGGCGCTGGGGACGGAGCAGCAGGATGCTTTGCTGCCTGGGCACAGTTATTTCCCTAC
>NW_009954546.1:1232418-1242406 GCF_000747805.2 Chaetura pelagica
CCTACAACTCCCCTACAATACTCTGCCTCTGTGAAGACCTGAAGCTATTTGGCACAATTCAGCACAAGGTGAAGAGAAACTTGAAAATCTTGATGCAGCCCCAGCTTCTGTACTTTTCTTCCACTTTTTTTTTTCCAATTATTATAGAATCTTAGAATCATAGAATCCTAGGGGTTGGAAGGGACCTCAAAAGATCATCTAGTCCAACCCCCCCTGCCAGAGCAGGGTCACCACACAGGAACTCATCCAGGTGGGTTTTGAATGTCTCCAGTGAGGGAGACTCCACAACCTCCCTGGGCAGTCTGTTCCAGTGCTCTGTCACTCTTACAGTAAAAAAATTTTTTCGGATATTCACCTTGAACCTCCTATGCTCCAATTTACACCCATTACCCCTTGTCCTATCACTGGTCATCACTGAGAAAAGCCTAACTCCATCTCCCTGACACTCACCCCTTACATATTTGTAAACATTGATGAGGTCACCCCTCAGTCTCCTTTTCTCCAAGCTAAAGAGACCCAGCTCCCTCAGCCTTTCCTCATAAGGGAGATGTTCCACTCCCTTAATCATCTTCGTAGCTCTGCGCTGGACTCTTTCGAGCAGTTCCCTGTCCTTTTTGAACTGAGGGGCCCAGAACTGGACACAATACTCCAGATGTGGCCTCACCAATGCAGAATAGAGGGGGAGGAGAACCTCTCTTGACCTACTAACCACACCCTTTCTAATGCACCCCAGGATGCCATTGGCCTTCTTGGCCACAAGGGCACATTGCTGGCTCATGGTCATCCTCCTGTCTACCAGGACCCCCAGGTCCCTTTCTCCTACACTGCTCTCCAGCAGGTCAGCCCCCAACCTATACTGGGACATCGTGTTCTTCCCCAAATGCAAAACTCTCCACTTCCTCTTGTTGAATTTCATCAAGTTTCTCCCTGCCCAACTCTCCAGCCTGTCTAAGTCTCTCTGAATGGCAGCACAGCCTTCTGGTGTGTCAGCCACTCCTCCCAGCTTAGTGTCATCAGCAAACTTGCTGAGGGTACATTCTATACCCTCATCCAGGTCGTTGATGAAGATGTCATCGGTCCCAGTACTGACCCCTGAGGGACTCCACTAGTCACACACCTCCAACCAGATTTAAAAATAGCTTAGTAAGAAATGTCAGGATGAGGACACACTATAAAGACAGAGATGTCATAAATCTCAGCTTTTACTTCTGCTGCCCCACCAATTCCTCTCACCTCCAAACAACTTCACCTAGCTGCCCCAAACAAGCAATAATCAGGGAATTAGTCTTAAAAAACAGTTACACGCTTAAAATAAGGCACATGGATGCCTGGTGCTTCTACCCTCCCAGAGTACACAGATGCAGTAAGGCTCTGTCTCACAGACACAGACAAATTGAAATGGCCCCAGGCCATGATGGGAAGTCACTGAGGATTAATATGATGCTGGAAAAAGCTTCTGAGGCAAGAGAGTACAGCACTACTGAGTGAGGTGGTGAGCCCAGGTAGGTCAGACTGCTTTGGAAATTCTCCATAGCTCCCGTAACTTTATTCTGGATGGATTTTTTATGTCTGCAGCACTAAAGATCTCTTTTGCTGCCTGTCATTCCCTATCCCTTTGGAGTAGCCCCAGGCCACTTGCAAGAACATGGCACAGAGAAGACTGTTTACTCAACATCTGGGCTCAGTTTGTCAGTTTCAATAGAGGAATTTTCAAAGAGCTCCCTATTAATTACAGAAAACTCATAGCACTATCCTCTTTACCCATTAACACAGTTTCTTTCCGTTTTCACTAAATTATTTCAACATCTGGGCTACAGATAAACCAACAATTTAATTAGACTTCTGAAAACGGAAAGAATGAACTATGCAGTCAAGCATACACTTTCATCTTGAAACTGATCATAAAATATTTGTGTGCTTTCATTCTCTGCATTAAAAATCTGTCCTTAGTTTATATGTAGGAAAGTATTAAAAGCTAAACAGAGAATCTTGATTTTGAAATAAAAATTATAGCTTTATAGAGGCTACTTTACACCACGAAACCCTTGTTTTCACTATTTATTCAGGAATGAGAGTAAAATCAAAAGGAGTGCAAATAAACAGCACCTTCAATTGCATAATTAAATAAGTAATAATTTCATAACTTGGTGATGCACATATCGTTTTTATGAATTTGGAATGAAAGGTTTGACAAGATTATGAAACTCCTAATGGCTGCACATAGGCTAATGTTCTGTGGGCTCCCCATTTGCTGGATATTAAGACACAATGCACAATTAACTTCTCTGTCCATGCCCAAGAAAAGGCATGATGATGCCTGAATGACTTGGCTCAATTTCTGACTGTATAAAGCTATCACCTTTCTGATCTGATTCAAAATAGAAGCACAGACTATAAGTTGATTGAAAAACATGCTATTCTGACTTATTTATTCTGATATATTTTACATCACTGTTCATTGCCCCAGACAATTTCACATTTGCAAGACAGACTATTATGCTAAAATCACTCAAGTATACAGAAAGAAATCTTAGCTGCTTCTTAGCTATTCACTGTGTATTCGGCACGTTTGAGCTACAGGGATGGGAACATTCAAATAAATGAACAACAGGGCTGAAAAAGGAACCCAAGAGTCTTGCTTTGGAGTCCCCTGCTAGACCATATGGGCTGGTGCTCCTTATGTCCTCATTACTGCACAAGTGGTGGTATCTGCATAAAATAGACTTGATATGCCAAGATATGATCATGATAAGAAAGTGTTAAAAAAATAACAGCCTGATTATTACATTAGGTATGCACGTTTGCAGCTATTTCTCCAATCAGGAAAAGCAGTACCAGCACAATATTGTTCAGAGAAGTGCCAGGAGGAAGAAGATGGGAAAGAAACAAAGGGGATAGAGGGAAACAACATTACCTGCTTCAGAGGTTGCTGATGATGAAGATAGAAGAGATAATACTGGAGTCGGCATTGCAACACTGTCAACAGCTGCTGGTTTCCTTCTGGTCATCATGTTACAGGCAGAACTTTCCATTTTACTATGAAGTGAAATCTGGTCTGCTTTTAAGTGGGGACCTGCAATTCCTGGGCAAGGAAACAAAATTTGGATGAATATTGATAAAGTGACCTTTCTGCAGAATACCTGGAAAAGAACAGTCAGTTGCTGTCCTTGCTAACCTAAAATATTTCCATATTTTCCTGTACATGTGCCTGTAATACAAATTTGAAACTAGCAAGGATCATGACTATTTGGGATTTTTTAATAATTTTGTTTCAGGATGTACTAGCACTGATCTACCAACATAGTAGTTTCACATTACTACTTTCTTTTCTCCAAGCAAAATCACACTCTGATGTGTGTACTAATCCATATCTGTATTTAACAGGATTGTCTATTTGTCATTCTCTGGGTAGTGTCTACTCCACACCCACACACTTCTCTTCTATAATGACTTGACGCAGTGGGTGTTTCATCTGAGTAAGGAGCATCAGGAACAGCCTCAGAATGTAACTCCCTCTAAAGTACACTACACTTATTTTTTAGAATTTTCCTTCCTAATGAAAATTTGTCTTACAACTCCCTAAAGAGGTGTGAGTTTTTTAAAAAAGAGCTATTTGTTATTTTTTTTCTACCTAGAGATTACAATTTTCTACCTACAGCAGAAATGAGTGGTAGAAACATATCAAAGAGGAAAAATATTCAAGAAAAATAAAACATGCACTCAGAGCTCATACACTCCTCCCTTAATAATGTTTCTCAGAGTCATATTCAACCCATTGTGTTTGCTTGTAAATGTGTTAAATTTAAACTACTGAGAGTCAAATTTTTCACTTTAGGTATCTGCCTAATACACCTGAATGTGTATCCATCCATTTATATGTAATATTTCTGTGAGCCCATGTCTGTATACACACATTGCTCATATGTCCATAAATGTATGGGTTTCCCCATTGGAAAGGCAGCTAAAATGCATCAGTGGGAATATGTTTTCCCCATTTTAGAAAACTAGCAGTTGCTGCTTTGTAAAAATCCCGTAGTCCTACTCTGATGAGACCAGAGAAGAAGACTGCTAGAATGAAGACTCTGTGCTGTGTCTTTGTCAGCTTATAAAAACCTCTTCCAGTCTCTGTGAGATGCTGGATTTCAACATATTCCGGACAGTAATTAATCTTTCAAAGGTAATCTTTCATTAAGTCTTTATCTTTTCAAATCTCAACCTGTACACAGGCCTGAGACAAAACACAACAGATTTTGGCAGCTAAATCACAGGAAGATTCAAAGACCACAGAACAGCTGAGACTGGAAGGCTCCTCTTAAGATCACTTGGTCCACCCTAACCTGCTCAAGCATAGTCAGCTAGAGAGGGTTGCTCTGGACTATGCTTGGTCAAGTTTTGAGTATCTTCAAGGAGGAAAAAATCCAAAAGCTCTCTGGGTGACCTGTTCAAGGGATCAGTCATCCTTACAGAAAAGATGTGTTTTGAGATGTTCAGACATAACCATCTTTGTTTAATTTTGTACCCGCTGACTCTTGTCCTGTCCCTGGGGACCACCTAAGAAGAGTCTAGTTCGATCTTCCTAACCCTTCCCCATTAGACATTTTTATACATGGATATGATCTAAGAATTCTCTTCTCCACATTGAACAGTCCCAGTTGTCTCAGCTGTTCCTCACAGGAGAGATACTCCAGACCCTCAATCAACTTAGTGGCTTTTTGTTGGACTCTCTCCCATGTCCATGTCTCTATTGTCTTGAGGAGCCAAGCCTAGGATGGGATACAGCACTCCAGGTGTGGTCTTACCAGTGCTGAATAAATGGAAAAGATCACCTCCCTCGATCTGCTGGCAACAGAGCCCAGGAAGCTGTTGGCCTTCTTTGCTGCCAAGGATCATGGCCAACTCGGTGTTCACCAGGACACCAGACCCTTTTCTGCCAAGCTGCTTTGCAGCTGTTCAGCTCCCAGCACGTGCTCATGTGTGGGATTATTCTTCCCCAGGTGCAGGACTTGTCCTTGTTGAACTTCAAGAGGTTCCCCTCAGCCAATTTCTCCAGCCTTTCAAGGTCCCTCTGGATGCCAGCATCACTCCTCCCAGATTTTTTACCTTCTCCAGATTTTCTGAAGGTGCTTTCCACCCCATCACCCAGGTAATTAATTAAGATGTTAAGCAGTTTTGGCCCTAGTATCAACATCTTCAGTGCAACACTAGTGACTGTCTCCAGCTAGACTTTCTGCTACTGACCACAACCTCTTCAGCCTAGTAGTTCAGCCAGTTTTCAGGCCATCTCAGTATATATTTATCTGGTCTGTATTTCATCAGTGTATCTATAAGGAGGCTATAGAAGACACTATTAAAGGGCTTGCTGAAGTTGAGATAAGCAACATCAGGTATGATTTTCCAGTCACAAATCTATGCTGAGTAGTCCCAATCTCCTTCTTCTTCACATATCTGGAAATGCTTTCTGGGATTATTTGCTCCATCACCTTCCCAGGGATCAAGATGAGGCTGGCCAGCCTGTTGCTCACTGGATCTTTCTTCTTGCCCTTATTGGACTCATATTTACTCTATTTGAGTCCTCTCCCAGTCACTGTGAACTTTCAAAAGTAATCAAGAGTAGCCCCATAATGACATCAGCTAGCTCCCTCAGCACTTTTGAGTGTATTCTGTAAATTCCATGGATTTATACATTTGGTTTCTTCACCTGTTCCGTAATAAGATCCTTTACCACCAAGAGTAAATTTCCTTTCCTCCCCAGTTTCAGGGGACTGAGATTCCTGAAAGGCCAGCCTTACCAGTAAAGATGAAGGCAAAGAAGACAATGAGCACTTTGATCTTTTGCCATTTCTTTGCCACGAGGGTCACTGCTCCATTCCGCAGTGGGTCCACATTTTCCCTAAGTTTCTTTTTGATGCTTATACACCTGCAGAAACATTTACTGGTGTTTTTCTGGCCTTGATAGATTCAACTGCACAACGACTTTGGCTTCCAAAGCCTATCCCTGCCTGCATGAACATTGTCTCTATAGTTCTCCAAGTCACCTGTCCCCGCTTCCACCTCTCTTTTTTTTACTTCTTATGTCTGACATTACTCAAGAGCTCCTTGGTTATTCGTGCAAGTGTCCTTTGCTTGATTTGACTTCCCCCTCAGATTTAGCTTGATGTCTCCACAATATCTCTGATCCAAGCCCCAGTCCAGAAGCAAACCTTCCAGAACAGCAGGTTAGGTCAGCAGATGGGGGTTTTCATCCCCTGCAACAGTAAGCCTGCATTGCTATCCCTGGCTGCACCTGGATAGCACCTGATAGCTCCTCAGGGAGTTCCCACAAGTACTCTGATACCTTCCCCAGGAGATTAAGAAGATCTCGAAGCAAAGCCAGAAACTGCTCCACAAAGTTCTGCATCTGTTGGCTGCACTCAGCCTCTCCAGATACCAGCCAAGATTTCCTTGTATTTGGAACTTGGAGTTGTTATGAACAGTCCCTACCTTTGTCCCTTGCCTATGTGAAATATCAGATCTAAAGGTTGTCTCAAAAAACTGTGGAAGAGATCTCCAGAAGACTCAGGCACAGAAGAACTGCATTGGTGAGAGGAGTCTGAAAGATGGGACTACAGAGTGAGCCAGTCAGAGATAGGAGTCCTGATGGACCAGTGACCTGATATCAGCCTTCGACTTAACATAGGAGAATGGGGCTTAGTGAAGAAATAGTCAAGCAGTGAGACAGAATTAGAGGTCAGAAATACAGGTAGAACTATGCAGAGGAGCTTCTGCCTATTAGACCACATATCCTTCCAGAGTCTCAAATCAATTACTAAGTATCTCAAATTGTATCCATTCAACTTCAATCTCTTTCTGTTCAGATCCTCTATTGCAAATGAGAACAATAATATACCCCTCATATCAAGAGCACTGCTGTGAAAATAAAATTATCAACATTCATGAAACATTCATCTATTCAAAACAAGGCTCAGAAATGTGGAATAAATGAGACATGATGTCACACACTAAATAGTGAGAGAAAAATCCAGTTACCAAATAGCTCTTTGTTAGGCAAGCTCTACATATTGAAGAAAGCACTGTGCCATAGAATAACTGGGATATCTGCCCAGGTAATTACACCTATGAGATCAGAGCACTGTGGAACTGTGCATATGCAAAACCAAGTTTTCACCACTCCATAGTGCTTGAGTTTGAGCCTTAACATTATTTATTGATGAATGTCATTTGTGCACAAGCGTATCAATACTCATGCACATATATGCCTGTGCATATGGTACATAATAATGCTAACAACCTCATAAATTCAACATCTGGTTCTAATTAAACTGAAGGGCCTATATAAAGAGCCATATGAAAACATGCAGCTGTAACCTGTTGACCTCTATTGAAATAAAAAAAAAAAAAAAAGTCTCTCTGAAGCCATGTTTCAACATATCAGGGGACAGTCATTCATTTTTTCAAAGGTAATCCCTCACAAACCACTTATCCTCTCAAATCTCTACCTGCACACAGTGTTTGCATTAGGGCCCTTGATTTATGGATTCCCACTCCTTGGATGGAGAGGCGGACTTCCTGTTGCCGTGGTTACTTGGATCTTGGTTCAAGGTTAAACTACTCCCAAATCAAAATCAGTGGCAGGGATAGCATCTAACAGCCAGGTTATTGACTACCCCAGGATGCTTAAAGGTCAAAGACCAAAGTGCTGCTTACTGCCTTTGGGGTGAGTCAATATTTTCAATATTTTTATTCTGTTTCTTCTGAAGAAGTAGTTGCTGCTCAATTACCACCTATCTGAGTTTAGCAAGGTCATACAAATAATTGAGGAAAATTCTCCCCCTACAGAAGACATACAAATGTAATGAATTACTTCAAAGACCACATGGCCTGACTGCAGCTCATCACTGGTGAATCATGTGCCCAGCCATCTGTCTTTTGTTTTAGGCACTTGGTTGCTTCAGCCTGTATCCCTCATCTCACTGAAATTCTCATCTAAGTTGAGGAACAGGAGTAATTTATGGATCTGGAGCAGCCAGTAAGGAAGAAACATCAGCTTTCTTTCACCAAATGCAATAGTGAAACACAGAGATTTGGAGGAAACTTTGGAACTCACAGTGGTGCAGCAATTTGGTCATGAGATTAGATTCATGCTGCAGTAGTGGGAGTTCTGTACCTTGAGTAGATAGACCTGCTGGAACAGTATCATCAGCTTTTGTTGGACTTTTCCTTCCCATTTGGGGTGCTCATTTCAGAAGGCCTTAAGTAAGAGAACCCCATAGTTCAACTCATCTTTGAATCAGGTGAATATAAATAATCTGCAACACCATCACAGTGGGATGACAGTTTAAAATTCACACACATATGTCCATAGTTCCAGTGTATTTTATCCTTCATTGCTACTCCAGAGAGAGAACAAGGTAATGTACACCAGTGGTCCTATTTATTGCCTGTCTATTGATCTTTGTGCATTTCCACCACATTAGAGCCCACTTCATCCCATGAAGTCCTTTCCTGAGCCCTACTGTGTGCACAGACAACACTATGTGCACATGCAATTGAGCAACAGGGCAGAAAAGCAGAGAGGAAATCCATTGTTATTTGTTTAATGAGAGAGGGCAAAGGGAAAGGGCAGCTTCAAAAGTTAGAAATTAAGGAGATCATCATGAACCTATAACAATAATGGCATGATTAGAAATAAGTTATCATAATGACCATAAGTAAAAGGGTGAATCAGGAGAAGAATTATTCTTGTTCAGGGCAGACTGGCAGAAAGCCTGTGTATCACAGAACACAATACTGATGTGAAACTGGCCTTTTTCTTAAACATTTATGTGTCCCTCGATACTTTGGATAAAAAACCCCAGCACTCTTCATTCACTGGCTAAGCAACTTATGGGTTCTGACTGATAATTAATGTATTAATTTTAAAGACTTAATCATGATTATTGTTGTTATTAAGTACTCATGTTGCAAGTAATGTGGTCTAGCTCCATTGTGCTAGGCTCTGTGCAAATGTATTAATTAACTATTCTGGCTTTACTGTTAAATCATGTTAACTCTGTTATTGCATTCATCTGTTTTCTCTTATCTTGTGCTTATATGGCAAGGTTCTTGGACAACACCCACCTTTTCCATTTTTAATTTGTGCACAGAATCTAGCATAATGCATAGCCAGCCTGGAACTTGATGTCCCAGTTCAAAAGAGATAATAAATGTTAATTTGTCTTTGGAAAACAGAAAATCAGCTGATAAAATTGATCTCAGAGAAGCTTCCGCTAGGGAAGATTTTTCTTTAGAGAGTTCACTGCCTTGGATTTCATAGTCCATACATATTTCTGGAAATCCATAGTTGTATTTAAAATGTTTCTGCGTTTGACTATTGTTATTGGAAAAATCTTACAGAGGCTTTTTCTCCTGGTGTCTTTGCACAATGTAGCTATACAATGCAGCTGCACAGGAATGCACACCCAAGCATTAAGTTAGTCTTAGTATTTGCATTTTTATAAATCCTCTGTTTTGAATAAAGAACCAGAAGAAACGTTGTATCTGGATGAATCTTTTCTTAAGGATGGTTTTAAATAGATCAGTCAAAAGTTTGGCATTGCATCATATTCCAGAAGAGAGAACTGAATTACTATGTGATAAATGTACTTAAGGAAAGTAATTATTCTTCTTAAAGTAATATTATTACCTTTCTAACTTATGGAATTAATTTCCCTGGCTTCTATTTGACGTGTATTATCTTTTAAAAATAACTGTACTTTCAATGTACAGTACTGCATTATGGCTTCAGGTCCTTTTATCTTCCTCTCTTCTCCACTACCATATTAGAAACTTCAAATTCCACCTCTTCTATGAAGGATTTTTGTATTCTGCAGGATGTGTCCCCCTGAATAAAGCTAAATTCCTGCAGAATACAAAAAAAAATAATTTACTCTTATAGCCAACAGGCAACACTGAGGACATGAAGACTACTGTATTTAATTCCATCTATTTT
>NW_009954546.1:1242417-1250210 GCF_000747805.2 Chaetura pelagica
AGAAAGAGGGAGACTGAGAAAGCCATCATTAGATAGATCTTCTGATCTTTATCTCCTGTAGCACAGTCAGAAGAGCTAATGCTATGATGATAGCTTTGAAATCTCTTAGGAATTGGATAAAGAGAAGTGATAGTGATGAACTCCCAGCTAATAAACACAGAGTGCTTATTTCTGCAGAATGATCAATTTCCAGATGTCCTGAGGCTTGTCTGATATAGTTGATTTACTCTTTCTCCCTCACTTCACTAATAAAGCTCAAGTCCAACATCAGATTAGAGAAGAGCCAGATTTCTTAAAGGGGCAGGAGGAGGGCTGGCATAATGACACGCAAATGCTGGGAGACAAACTAATCTCTTCTGCCTCCTCCTATAACCACCAAGCTGTCTTAAACAGCTGCCTTCCTCTGCTGAAATCATACACTTTATCCGCTTTGGGTTACTACAGTAATACAGACAATTAATTTGTTATCTTGTTAGTGGAAATTTAATGCAATGATCTAAAAGAACTCTTACATATTGTGATAAACTTTAGTGCCTCCAGGGCACTTCTCTTCCATAGGACTCATTTCACATCCCATCCATTATGTAAATGAGATGTGGAAATAGTTTAGTTCCCCTAATGTATCTGTACACTGATGGATTGCACAAAGTCAGCCCTACTGAAAGTAATGAGGTTAAATGCATCTTGCCATTTCTTTCTACTTGGGTGAATCTCTGCGCCTGAGTTCAAGACACATGGTGCAAGTCTTCCTCTTCACTTCTTTATGAAGATAATTGTGTTTCCTGACAAGGAACACAGTGGCAACTGCTGCATACCTGAAGCGCAGCAAGGCATTACTTAAGGAAGTAGAGCAGCTGCTGTTGCTATATACAGCTGTGGGATTGTCTGCTGAGGCTTCAGATCATCTTCCACTTTTGTGAGGTGAGCTCCAGGACTGCGTGGAGCTGCAGGAATCTGCAGCCCACAGTGCCATGCAATGTTCAAAAAACAATGTAGCTATCAGCATTACCAATGAAAGAACTGAACCCAAGGAGGAAAGGGTAAGGAAGCATCATTTTGCTTACCATCAGGATGATTCTCTAAGCCTTACTGCCCCTCCAGCTAAGAGGATGGTCAGCTGTAATTTCAAATTTCAAAAGGCCTGTGTCCCAGTTTCAAGCCTATATTTGTAGTGAATCAAACTTCCTAAGAGATGGAGCCTTCAGCTTTGCTTTGGGATTGCTTTTTCATGTACTGGTACAGGAAGAATCATGGATCATTACAGAATCACAGAATGGCTTGGGTTGGAAGGGACGTTGAAGATCATCTAGAACCACTTCCTGTCTCCTCCTCTGCACATTGCCAGCATGAAAACAGAGGAGGCCTTAGTCAGGAAGGAACAAAGGAGGAAACTCAGTCATGAGGGATGAAGTGGTGTGTGTCTGGAAGCTCAGTCTTTCAGACTCAGAGATGAAAATTTAATGGGGCTGGTGGCAGCCGTTCATATTCCGGGGCAGTACAGGACAGTGACCTAAGGGGGCTGTAAGTGTGCTCATACCTGGTCTCCTCCAGCCCCCCTGAGTGCCCTCCCCAGGCTCCCAGCCCTTCAAACAGAGTGGGACTGGGCTTTGATAATGTCCTGAAAGAAAACATCAAATTTTGTCATGCCAGGAAGTGATAAATTGGTGAAATGAAGATTTCCAGTAGAAGTTGGATCAAAGTAGAAGAACATGTTAGTTAAATGTGGGTGACAGCAATCAATAAATTTAATGAGAGAAAAACTTGAGAGTTCAAAAGACTAATTCAGAGTCAAAGGCCTTATGAACATGGATTTATGCCAAAGGGGCTTGCTAATGGGTTCAGAGTCAAAGGCTTTTCCTGCCCAGAGCCTGAAACTTTTAGTTGAGCTGAAAGTTACAGTTTACAGTCGTTGGAAACAGACAGAATCAAGAGAGACAGGGAGAGACCAACGATGCTGGAGAAATGAAATTTGCCATGAAATATCTCAGTGGATGAATCATTTAACACATGGTGATGAAGAACTAAACTCTTTCACAGGGGAGGAAGGAGAAAAATTAAAATCTTTGAAAGAAGTGAAATGAAAAAGAAGCATTTGAGAGAGGATGGCTAGGTGGAAGAGGGAGATGAAGGGCTCTTTTTAAGGGATAAAAAGCCATTAGGTATGCTGAGAGGCAGAAATGAAAAACCCTGCAGCTAGGAGCAAGGAACTACCTAGAAAAGAGTAGTCACACAGAGATGAGCTGTCATAGTGGATGAGGATATGCTCACTGGGGAGGAAGGGAATGGAAGATAGGATTTCTTTCTCCAAAATGCAGCTGAGGAAAGACAGATGGGGAAATTTCAGTCCGTAAAAAATGAGAAAAGTCACGGGTGATGTTTTGAGTTGTTGTTTTTCTTAACAACAGGGATGATAATTTTTAAATGTGGCAGATAGAGTTGATATTCCCTAGGCAAATGGAGTTGGGAGCAGTTCGTATTTATCACAGATTTAATGGGACACTGACAGCTTTTTTAGGAGCATGCTGGTATGAAGCATGAGCAGAAAAGTCAAGTTGCTGGTGGGGGAAGGACAAGGGCTGGGCTGGTGTAATGATGGAGTAATTCTTAAAGGAACACTCAGTGTAGAAAAAGTGGTGAAATGTAAGAGAAGTTAGCAAAATAATTAGCAAAAATCTTGCTGAACAAGCTCCACTGAGAAAAAAAAGAGCTCAGTGATCCTCCAGAGATGGTAAGGCCTCATTCTCCCCACATATGCAACCAGCAAAAGACAGTATCTGTATGATGAAAAATTCAGCTCTTTTTTTTTTCTTTCTTTCTTAACTGAAATGTTATATTTGCATTCGACCAGTTTAAGCAGCCCTTTGGTGAGTTGTGTTAGAAAAGGAAACAGTACCAAGGATGTCGCTTGAACCCAAATACTCATACTATTAGATGAAACCAAAACAAGAAAGCCAGATGGGTACTTTAGCATCTAACTTAATCCAGTAACATCTGAACTGGTCCCCAGGGGAGGGTCACACCTGTCTACTCCATTGCACCCACAAGTAAATGCAGCTAATTCATAGTGTTAGCCACTTGGAGACAGGTGGGAGGAGGATGGTCTGCAATTCATGAAGCTGGTATGAGCATCCAAGACTGCTGACTTCTGAGTTAGTGTTCTCCCTACTGGGCAGCCTAGTAATTCAATTTTTCTGTTACCTGTAATAAGCTATGCCCCAGTTCATACAGTAAGAAATACTCAATACACTTTTGAAGTAAAATCTCAGCACTTAATAGAAGTTCCCATATACCCTGCAATCTAGGAGACTGTAACAGAGGAGTTTTTATTTTTAGAAGGTTTATTCCTGGCTTTGTCTTAATATCTGAGTCTATTCATCCCACTTTATGCTGATTTATCACTAAAATGAGTGTTTGCTTTATCAGCACCAGAGATGAAAAACAATGCACACTGGGAGCACACATATCCTCCCTCTCTTGCCTTTTCTGTACTTCAGATCAATAGATATGGGGTATTTTTTTTATTTTTTTTTACTTTTATCCTGAGAAACACAGAAATTGACTGATTTGAAAACTAAAAGCTATTTAAACAGATGCATAGGTAAGATAATGAGTGTTATTGCCAATTAACCTTAGCAACAAAGAAGTTTAGTAGTTACCTATCGTTATGGTATCTAGGACATTGATTATTGCCCTATTCTAGTGTCATTCTGAAAACAACTACAATATTTTTAAATTATCAAACAGAGTACAGTTTATCCTTTCCTATGTACACTGTTAAAAACCTCTGTGACATGTAATTTCTCTGATAATATTTTAGGGCAAAACCTTTGGATTTTACATATTTTTCAAAATAAAATTCTGAGTGAAGTAGTTTATTGAGACTGGTTTTCATTAAAATTCTTGCTGGAGACTGCTTCCTTTAACAGTGTAAGAAGGATGGCAGAGAGACCATGTATAATAAGGTCAGAGCCTGCCTCTGTGGAGTATAGACCCAAGAAGGCATCTGACTGATGAAGAAGAGGTTAAAGAGGTGAAGAGTGCAAAGTGGAATGAAACAGGGAAATAAATGGAAATAGGAGACAAAGAATAGATTAGAAAGAAGGTGGAGGAGGAAAATCGCTTACTACAGACATGTGAAAATTAGACTGACAAGAAAAAGAATAAAAAGCATACCAGGAAAACCCTAAATGCTTTCAAGCACTGACATCAGAAGTTATGCTATCAACTTGAATGCCTGAGCCACTCTAAATCTCTAAGTGTTTTTCTGCACAGCCTTCGTGCAAACTTGTCTTCAGTTTTTATATTTTCTGTAGCCAAACCAGGCTATTTTAGGTGTTTCAACCAATTAACTTCTCTCCCCATATCCTTATATGCACCAGACAGACAAAATATAGAAAAGTGTATCTAGATAGGAATATGTTCCCTTTAAGCATCAATCCCGAGAGAGCTTAATAATTGAGCAAAGATGACAAAAGCAGAGCTTTCATTGAATCATTACTGCTTTCCTAGGGTGGCAGAATTTTATTAGCCAAAAGGAAAGGTTTAACAGTGGCTGAATCTGCTGAAATTCTGACTGTGACTGAGATTTTTGTCAGGCCATCAAACTATGGAAAAAACAATTAATTTGAGTAAGCTGTTAAGCACAAACTCTCCAACCTTTATGCTTGAAATTGAATTGATAATTTATTTACTCAGCACTCCATTTTCCAGTACAGATGTACCTAAATATAGGCCCTAGTTTCAGACAATCATTTGCAAAAGTTGGCCTTGAAGTTTTGCAGAAATGAGGAATTCTGGGAGAAGCAATCTAGTCAACAAAAGGTGCTCAGGCTTTGCTTTTTGTCTGCAGGGACAACTGTCCAGTCGGACAGCTCAATATTTTGAATTTTGTCTGCAAAAACAATTCTATGGATTTGTACATACACCCTCCTGATGGTGGTGGGTTTTTTTTTTTTTTTTTTTTTTTCCTTTTACATTGAATTGTCCTTGGAAACCACAAAGATTTACAAGTTGAATGAAAGGGAAGAAAAATATAGCAGGTGGCTGCAACCAGGTGTCCACGCAAGATCTACGTGTCTAAGCTGCCATGATGGTCAACAGAGATCACATTAATACAGTCAGAGGAGTGAAGTGGGTGATTAATTTGAAAAAGTGGGGTCTACTTTAGACCAAGATTAATCACTTTAAGGATCCATTGACAAAACTTTCTTTTACTATAATGAAAGCTAAAAAACGTAATTCACATAGTGATCTTATGCTGTAGACACCCAGATTTGGGTGAGAGACTCCATCTACCCTATGAAGCTCTTTGGCCAGATCACAATCTCTACTGTTTAAATTTCTCCTACTAAAATGGAGAGGCTTGAATGAGGGCAGAGCATCTCTGGGCCAGGAGTGTCAGCGCTATACAGACACCTGGTTATATTTGAAATGCCCTGAGGTATTCGAAACATCCGAGGGAGGCTGGCAGATATGATATAGGGCTTCAGGCAAGACCTCTGCCCTTCTGCAAGAGCAACTGGAGGCCAGGCAGGATATCCTAGGCATCTCAAATGACAGTTGACAACTACGTGTGGGCAACCAAATCGAGCTCTGAGTCTTCATTTTTGCTTGTCCCAGAGTCTCTTGTGGGCAGGGAAATATCTCATCATTGTAAATATCCCCTTGTCACCAATGAAGAAGTAGAGCAAATATGCCCTGTCAACTCTTCCCTGAATGGGAAGAAAAGTGGCTGTAATGCAAGGCATCAAAGTATACGTGCAGTAAATTTAAAACCATGGAAATTTCCCGTGATCCTTTAGAATGGAGTTGTTACTCAGGAAGAAAATTATAAATATTTTGTTCTGTCCTGCAACAAGCATCTTTTGGCTGACATTATAAAGAAGGGAGCCCTTTTTTTTTTCTTTTTTTTCCCCCTTTCTCTTAGTAAACAGAGCATTAAAAATAATAATAATAATTTTTTTAAATCCTAGCAACTGAGCAATTCAAAACTGCAGGTGAGTGAAAAACACAGGAACTTACAGGAAACAGCTCTATCATTGTTGTATGTTGACAAGGAATTGATTAAATTAATATAGCCTAACCAATAGATACAAGAACAAGCCACCCTGAGTGCATATTTTTCTTCATCTGTGCTTGAAGCTAACTCAAAGCAGAGGGTAAAATGTCTCCAAATTATCAGACAACTATCTAAGTTTAACATTTCCTTTCTCCTCTTGTTTGTCCATTCTTCATTTTTAATTCAGTGTTGGGAAAAGGCTATGGAAGTAAAACCATTACGATGGCTTACAGATACATATCACTTAAATCCAGCTCAACCCTTCAAAAAAGCCTTTAAGGGCAGGCTAAGTTATGGTTAGGTCTTAAGCTGCATTCTTCCACAGGAATTTCTCTCCTCCCCACAAACATAAGAGACATTTCATCTAGAGATGTGAATCCTCAGGGATCGGGAAAAAACCCACCACAAAATGGCAAAGATTCATCAGTGAAATATCTTCATTGATGATTAACTGTTTCAATGAAAAAAAAATAAATAAATTAGCAACTCCCAGGCATTTTGAGAACTTGCTGTGCTATTTCTGTATAGCTGTGCAGCTGTTTCTTATTCCAGGAGTTGAAGGGGGAAAAAAAAAAAGAAAAGAAAAAAAAAAGAAGAAGATAAAAAAGTCTTCTGTTTTTCTTAAATGATCTTGAACCACTTGGCATGTGACTTCTGAAGTGTTTAGCACAGTCTTACACAAACGTCATGAAAATTTATCAGCCTAGGCCCCAAATCTACTTGCCTGCCTTCTATCATCAGTCATCACACTAATGAAAATACTAATGATATTGCAATTGCTTTTCAAGAGAAATGAGCTGCTTCAAATGAACAGGAATGAGAAGAAAAAATAAAATAAAATTTGCACAAAGAGTATATCACTCTCCCTTTTTATTATTATTAATTAGATGAAGCATTTGGCTTCAATGACATCTGAGGTTCCACTGTACAAATCACAGTAGACATAAAAATTGAGAAAGATACCACATCACTAAAGAGAGAGAGGAAACAAGTGGTAAGAACAGGAAATGGAATGGGAAACAGAAACACTCAAGATGTTTTCAAGCCACTCAGTGAAGTCTAAGCTAAGCTATTTTAGGAACAAAGAGAATAAGACATCTCTAGAGGTCAACTGACTCCACCTGGACTAGAGATACCTCTGTGTGGGGACGATTAAGCCACGCACCCAGATTGGGGGTAGCTCAAACCCAGACAGCAGACTTCCAGAAGGCAAGGTACAGCCATATGAACTTCAGGCAAGGCTTCTCCTTGCCACCACACAGCAGATCAGCGAGTGATGCAGCTTCACTGTCCTAGTCCCCAACCCAAGTACTTATCATAGCTGCTGTCTTGACTTTATTGCTAGGACGGGTTCAAGCAGTGCATCTCTGGAGCACAGAGGCTGGAGAAATAGGTATTTGAGCTCCTCAGGTGGCACCAGGCATCTTGTCCTTGTCTTGCCAGGAAGGAGCTGAACAAGAGGCCCCCAGCAGATTAAATTGTCAGTAGGTGGTGCTGATGATCAAGGGGTGCAAGCCCTGGTTTTGCTGCACCAGTGTACTTTGATCATGAGCAGTACCTGTACCTCCCCACAGCTCATATTTTCCCTGGAGATCACACACATTCACCACAGCACCTTCAGAGACAGGTGAATTTTACCTGTTAGGTTTGTCAAGTGCTGTCTTTACGTTAACCCAGATGGGGTTTTTTGTTTGTTTGTTTGTTTGTTCTCCCTGTCCTGTTCAAGAGCAGGAAT